>NC_143577.1:42908447-43208447 GCF_048544385.1 Mastigoproctus giganteus
CACATTTTTTTAGAAACACATAGGAAAATGTTTTCAAAAGCAAGACATCCATGATGCCAAAATCTTTCTTGCCACATGAATATATACGTTGCATCGATATATAACATTTTGTTAGATTCTAATTAATAGATGACAGACCTGCAATGGCTCAATACATATTCTACATTATATATCAATTAGTTAAGAAAAGGAGGAATTACCTCTATGATGTCTTGTAGAACACTTTTGTGCTAATATTCTCTGTTATTGAATTAACTATGCAAATAATTTACATGAATTCATTACACTCTTAGACAGAATCAATGATCCAATGCACCACGGAAGTGGCACACTATGGCCACACATGCCAGTGCATGTAATAAATCCATCCCCAAACAACCACGGAATCAGTGGTCGTGGACTACAAAACCCGACCCCAAAATTACATCATATCAGCAACCCATATCTTTGAATGCGAGAAGACAATAAGTCTATACTTTAAAAACAGTTTAAATGCTTTGAAATCAATTTAAACAATGCGTCCATCCTTTAAACACATTTAAAAACAAATTTTAAAATATAAAAAACATTAAGAATCCACTGAAACATTAAGGAATTAAAAGAATTTTTTTTACTTCCCTAAAGGGAAAGAGAAGTTACAAAATTCTTTTAATTCCTTAATTTTTTTTTAATTCCTTTTAATCAAGAATTTTGTTACTTTCCTAAGGGAAGTAACAAAATAAAATTCTTTATGTTTCAGTGGATTCTTAATGTTTTTTTATATTTTAAAATTTGTTTCTACATGTGTTTAAAGGATGGATGCATTGTTTAAATAGGTTTCAAAGCATTTAAATTGTTTTTAAAGTATGGACTTGTCTTCTTGCATTCAAAGATTTGGGTTGGTGATTCAATGTAATATTGGGAAGTGGTTTGGAGTCCACAAGCCACCAATTCCATGGTACATTGGATCACTGATTTGTGTAAGAGTGACGAATTCATGTAAATTATTTGCATAGTTAATTCAACAACAGAGTATCAGCACAGAAGTGTTCTATGAGACAGAGGTAATTCCTCCTTTTAATGCCGCACCGCTACTGCCATCTCCTTTTTATACTGTTTTTGAATAGCATTACACTATTTCTTTATGTATTTGCCATAATCAGTATGAAACACTCAGTATGAAATGGGAATAATGTATCTGAAGTGACCCCACCCACAATTTTGACACTGCAATAGCAACATAGGGTGCACTGAATCTTTAATGAATATTTGAATAAAGAAATATGGAACAATTATAGATTACAGAATTGCATCAGAATTTAGGCTGGTGGGCACAGAAATAAGCAAACTCTTCAAAGAAGAAAATCAAAAGAGCATTAATTTAACTAACTAGCAGTTCAAGACATATTTTAAATAAAAGTGAAAATGGCAGATTATGTAGGAAGCACTTTACTTATACTATAATCTATTTAAAAGGATGAAAAGTAATTAATAAGAAAAGCAATGGGAAATAAGGAAAACACTTTAAATAGGACTCGATATATTGTGATTTAGTTTTAATTTATAAAACAAAGAATGAGCAAGCAATGAGAGGTAAAACAGTATTTTGGGGCACTATGCTAAACTATTAAATGGTGTAAAGGATGACCAAAAAGTTCTCCTTAAGAGTGAAAGCAGTTCAGCGAGAGAGAGAGAGAGAGAGAGAGAGAGAGAGAGAGAGAGAGAGAATAAAATCTAAACACAGTTTAAATGTTTTCAATAACAAAAATACCATCATATTCCAAATAACTTAGTACTTCATAAGCTGTGCCACACCACTACTGCCATCTCCTTTTTATACTGTAATAGAAGTACTTTACAAACGTTTTTATTTTTTATTTGACTTAAATCATAAAAATGATTCCTACCTGTACAACACATTCTAGCTGATACATACAGAGTCCTAATTCTGCCATGCTGGGTTTATACATTTCACGCAATCTGTAATCCTCCATGAGCCTTACTAAAACTGAAAATGCATCTTCCTCAGGCATCTGAAAAAATATATATTTATATCCAGTTTTAATCTAGGTACAGCACCAAAAGAAAAATTCATTTCTGGTAATGACATCAGAAATACAACTTTTTAATTACTTAAAATTTAATTATCAAGAAGCAGAATAAAAGAAAAGTAAGAAACCAAATAATACTAGGTGTCACTTCCAAAAGAATGGTGATCACAACAGTCAATGCACTAAGGAGCTTATGAACAACCAAACTGCCTCTCAAACATGCAGCAGCATGTTCGAGAGGCAACCAGAGAGGGTAATACTCTTGATCTGGTTATCAGCAGTGATCATTCGTGTATTAAGAATTTGCAGATAAAGGAACCACTATGTGGCAGTGATCACAGTGTACTGATGTGGGATTTACTTAAAGATATAATTACCATCAGGGGTAAAGGAAAGGGTTTTTGCTTCCGTAAAGGTGAGTACAGTGGTCTCAGACAGTTTTTAAATTCTGTACAGTGGGATCAACTGGCAATGTTACCAACAGTAAATTCTAAGTGAGAAGCATTCAAGGAATTTATCGTGGATGCTAGTAAAAGTTTCATACCTATTAAGAAATATTGTTCAAGGTTTAGGCCTAAATGATTATCAAATGAACTAATGAGACTTGTGACAGAGAAGAAAAATGCATGGGATGCATATAAATTATCAAGCGACTCAAGCCTATGGCAGATACAAAGGGTACTAGGAAAGTTTTGCAATATGACGCAACAATGAATCACAGGAAGCTGCTTGTTGCTGCATGTTGAGACATGTTCATACGTGCACAGTAGCCACCGCGCCAAGTCAATGGGCTCAGTTATTCATTAGTAGTGAGAGTGTAAAGTGCTTGCGATGGCATCGTGGTCACGAAATGAGATAAGGACAGTTTTGCGGTATAATTTCGTGCGTGGTTTAACCATAGACCAGTGCTTAGAAGAAATGACTCTTGCACTAGATGATGATTGTCCACATCGTACAACGATATTCAGGTGGTATAGAGAATTCCAAAGGGGAAATTTCACTCTGGAGGATTCTGAGAGGCCGGGAAGGCCACGAATGTCAGTTACGGAGGAAAACGTTACTGTTGTGAGGAAAATGCTTGACGAAAACAGGCAAGTGACCTACCAACAGATAGAGGATACTTTGGGCCTAAATGCACCAGCAATTCGTTCAATTCTGCAAGATCATTTGCACGTGAAGAAACTTTGTTCTCTCTGGGTGCCGCATCAACTGACTGAAGAGCAGATGACACGACGTGTGACTTGGTGCCGGGAGATGTTAAAAAAGTTTGATAAGGGACAATCTCGGTATGTGAACAACATCGTGACAGGTGACGAGACTTGGCTGTACTATTACGATCTGCCAACCAAGGCTCAAAACAAAGTTTGGGTCTTTGATGATGACGACACACCCGTAATTGTCAGAAATCCCGATCTGTAAAGAAGAAAATGATAGCTGTATTTTTCAAATCGAGTGGAATTGTGGAACGTGTCGTTTTGGACACGCAGAAGACAGTCACAGCTAAGTGGTATACTGAACAATGCCTGCCTAAAGTCATTGGATCTATGAAGAACCTGCGGCCAAAGTCAAGAATGGACACCTGGTACCTCCATCACGATAATGCTCCAGCTAACCGCACCAAAGCCTGCACCAAATATTTGACCACGACAGGGCTGAAACTTCTCGAGCACCCTTCCTACAGTCCAGACCTTGCTCCCTGCGACTTTGCACTGTTCCCGCATGTGAAAATGAAGCTAAAAGGGAGACGGTTTTCCGTGATGAGACCTTCTACGGGCTTGGGACAACGAGTGTGCTTTACTCCCTAGTGAAACTTGGCAAAACTGGTTTAAAGATTGGTTTCGGAGGATGGAGAGGTGTATTGAATGTAGAGGAAATTACTTTGAAAAAATTAAATAAACAAAGCTGTATTGCAAAACTTTCCTAGTACCCTTTGTACAAACTAGTCTGTAATCAGGTCACAAAGGAGGTTAGGCAGGTGAAGGCAAATTATGAGAAATCTTTGGCAAAAGATGCTAAGAAAAACAGCAAGGATTTCTTTACTTATATAAACTCTAAAAGGAAGGGGATGAATCTGATGGTCCACTTGATATCGATGGTTAGACTGTTGATGATCTTGCTCAGATAGCAAACAAACTGAATGAGTATTTTGCACCTACATTCACACATGAGGAGTTATTAAGGTTTGAAAATAGCAGAAGGTTATCAAATTGTAGCAGGGTGCTTAATGATTTTGTCATAACTGAGAGCAAAGTGGAAGAGAAATTGTTGAAGTTAAACATAAGAAAGGCACCTGGGGTGGATGGTATCTATCCAGTTATATTAAAGGAGGTGGCAAAGCAACTAAGAAAACCCTTACCCATAATTATGAGAGCATCCTTGGACTCAGGGGAGGTCCCCACGGACTGGAGATGTGCAATTGTATCCCCAATTCACAAAGGGGGATCGAAGGGTGATACGAGTAATTACAGACCAGTTAGTTTAACTTCTATTCCAGGTAAAATAATGGAGTTATTGGTTAAAGATGCATTCCATGATCATCTAGACAAGACTGCAGCAATAATTCAGACACAGCATGGGTTTGTTAAGGGAAAGTCTTGTCTGACAAATTTGATAGGATATTATGATGTGGTTACAAAGGAACTGGATGCAAAAAATAATTTTGATATCATATATTTGGATTTCAGGAAAGCTTTGGACACTGTTGCGCATGGAAGACTACTGTACAAATTGGAGCAGAATGGTATTAAGGGTAAGTTTCTACAATGGATAAAAGGATGGTTGAGTGGGAGAAGATGGAGGGTGGTAATTAATGGGTGCTGCTCTTTGTGGACTAATGTTATTAGTGGAGTCCCACAGGGTTCGGTGTTGGGTCCTCTGTTTTGTATATTTATCAATGATATTGATGATGGTATATTAGGCTTAGTGTTGAAGTTTGCTGTTATTTGATTTTTAGGAGCATTAGCAACTAAGGCCATATTGCTCCAGGATATGAGGTGGTCATTCCCTGCCCTTTCCGCATCCTCCGTATTTGGTGGTGACAGGCTCAAACCCTGGTCTAATCCAGAAGCGTGTGCTAAGCACTGCTGCTCCTTCCCACCTGGCTACGGAGTCGCGTTGAAGTTTGCAGATGATACAAAGGTTGGGGTTGTTAATGACAGTAATGGCAGTGTGCTACTGCAACAGGATCTAGAAAATTTGGGCAGATGGGATAAGAAGTGGCAACTGAAGTTTAACCTTGACAAATGCAAAGAACTGCATATGGGTAGAAGTAACCCTAGAGAAACATACCAAATGTGTATTACTACACTTAAGGTGGTAGAAAATGAAAGACCTGGGAGTAATTGTGCAGTCGGATATGACGTTTTCTAAGCAATGCAGACAGGCTGCCAGGGCAGGTTGTGGGATTTTGTCAATGATATATAGGAATTTTGCTAGCAGGGAAAAGGAGGTGATTGTCCCTCTGTATAAGGTAATGGTCAGGCCACACCTTGAGTATTGCGTACAGGTCTCGATGCCTCATTTTAGGAAGGATGTAGATTTGCTTGAGCATGTACAGAGAAGGGCAACAAGATTGGTGAGGGGAATGAAGGGATCCTCTTACCAAGAGCGGCTTAAGTTTTGCAAATTGCAGTGGCTGGAGACTAGGCACCTGCGCGGTGATCTGATTGAGGTGTATAAGGCCTTGAATGGATTGAGCACGCTGAATTCTGATGGGATCCTTCCACTTGTTCAGATTACTAACCTAAGGGGGCATAAATTCTAATTAAGAAAAGACAGATGTAGAATAGATGTGCGGAAATTTGCCTTTAGCCAGCGGGTGGTTAATTGCAGGAACAAACTTCCATCTCTCATTGTGGAAGTTGATAGGTTAAATAAATTTAAGGAGGAACTGGACAGGCATTTGGAGGGAATTGTATGATTTTTTTTTTTTGGCTGATGTTGCTAAGCTCATACTTGCTTTCTTGAATCACATGCCACTACTACTACTACAATTGGCTGATTAGTTTAAAAGAATTGTTAATAAAGAATATACTGTATTTATTTACACTAGCACAAGATTAAATTCCTAAACTTCATGCATCAACATACTAAAGGAAAAATTGCAAATATTATTAAAACTGCTAAAACTGCTGTTTTAGCAGTTAAACTCAGGAAACTGAAAACATATTTACCAATATGTAACTGGGGTTTATTAACTTTTCATTATGACGTTGGTTATAATGTAACCACATCGGAAGTGATACTGATCTATCTTCCATTATGGAAGAAATAATCCTTTGAATATTGCCACAATGTAGAATCTCATAATAAAAATTATGAAAATTTTCTAAACAATTCTGCAATAAAACTGAAGCGTTTTATCTATTAAGGATCAGAGCAAAAGAAAAGTACAACACCAAATAATATTAGGTGTAACTGGTATTATTTAGCACTTAGTATTATTTGGTATTACCTGGTAACTAAATACATGGGCTGTGTTAGGGTAACTAAGAGTAAGAACAGGTGCATGTATACTTGCATGTACACCAATGCTAGGAATATAATAAATAAATTTGATGAATTTGAAGTGCTGGTCAAGACGTCAAAGGCAGATATTGTTGAGATATCAGAGACATGTGTCACACAGATATAAGCAGTGCAAAATTGGAATTTGGGGAGTACAATCTGTACAGAAAGGATAGACAAGATAGGGAGGAGGTGTTATGCTGTTTGTAAAGAAATACAAAATCTAAGGCAGTGCATCCAGTTGAAGACAGTACAATGTTGCATCAGTTTGGTGTGACATAAGCACTGGGAAAGCAAAAATGAGGGTAGGAGTGCGTTATAACACTAATGACTCTGATGAGTACAATGAACAATTATACAGAGAAATAGTGGGCCAGTAAATCAGATTGTCTTATAATGGGGAATTTTAACTTCCCAGATATTGGACTGGAACTTGTGGATTGGTCCCTCACACACTAGCAAGACTTTTATGGATTTATTGGATGGTTGTTTTCTACAGCAGCATGTTCGAGAGGCAACTAGAGAGAGTAATATTTTTGATCTGATTATCAGCAGTGATTATTAATGCATTAAGAATCTGCAGGTAAAAGAACCACTAGGTGACAGTGATCACAGTGCACTGATCACAGGGCAATGGTCAGGACACACCTTGAGTACTGTATACAGGTCTGGAGGCCTCATTTTAAGAAGGATATTGAGCTGTTGGAACGAGTACAGAGAAGGAAAACAAGATTAGTGAATGGAACAAAGGGTTTCTCTTATGAAGAAAGGCTTAAGTTTTGCAGATTACAGTGTTTGGAGACTAGGCACCTGCGAGGTGATCTGATTAAGGTGTACAAAGCCTTGAATGGTTTGAGCATGCTCAATGCTGATGGGATTCTTCCTCTTGCTCAGAATAATCACCTGATAGGGCAAAAATTCAAATTGAGGAAAGACAATTGTAGGATAGATGTGCAGAAGTTTGCCTTTAGCCAGCATACAGGTGGTTGGCAGAACAGACTTCCATCTTTTGTTGTGGAAGTTGATAGCTTAAATAAATTTAAGGCTGAGCTGGACAGGTATTTGGAATGAACGGAGAGGCAAAATCGGAGCTTTTTTTTTTTTTTTTTTTGGCTGATGCTGCATAAGCTTGCTTTCTTGCATCGTATGCCTCTACTAATGCTGGATTTACTCAAAGATGTAACTACTAACAGGGGTAAAGGGAAGGGGAAGAGTTTTTAGATTCAATTTAGGACTAACAGTGGGACTAACTGATAACATTACCAACAGCAAATTCTAAATGGGAAGCATTCAAGGAATTAATCTTGGAAGCTACTATGCTTTTCATATAAACTAAGAAATACTGTTCAAGGTTTAGGCCAAAATGGATGTCAGATGAACTAATGAAACTCATGGCAGAGAACAAAAATGCATGGGATGCATATAAATTATCATGTGACTCAGAAGCCAGTGGTAGATATAAGCTAGTCTGTAATCAAGTCACAGAGGAGGCTAAGGAAGTGAAGGCTGATTATGAGAAATCTTTGGCAAAGGATGCAAAGAAAAACAGCAAAGACTTCTTTACTTATGTAAACTCTAGAAGGAAGGGGATGAATCAGATTTGTCAACTTGATATTGATGGTTCAACTGGATATGGTGTCCACACAACAAGAATTTTCCCAAGTTCGTGACATAATGTGGCTTCAACAGTGACCCCTGCACACACCTACTCCGACTCTCTCTCCAGTCAGTAACTGGCAAGGTAGAGGCAGCAAGATTATATATTAGCTGACCTAAATGTCTCCTAGAGAGTTACCGATAGGTGTGGTGCAGTGGATTATCTATTGGCTGGCCTGCAAACACTACTGTACCCTCAAAAAATATGGAATATTGCATCTCATCACAATGCCTGTCATCATAAGTGTTGAAACTCATGTTTAGTCTCCTGAGCTAGGTAATTAAACATTGGTTTCGCCACTTCAAGCCTCCAATAAGCAAAGTGGCGTTGCTGCTCCAGACCACAAGAGTCTATCACCTAGTATTATCTGATGACACAGGATGGTTTTCCTCTGCGTGAAGTGGATATTACATCTTGACCCCTGCTTACATTAGTTCATGCTGGGGTGATCACCTCCAGTATACTAGGTGCAGTGTTTCATGCCTTGCACATGGGGGCAATACTCAGGATTACTTTTTTTTTTTTTTTTTTTTTTGATTTGGTAGTTGTTGGCGCATCGGCTTCTGTGGCCATATTGCACCTCCCAAGGTTTTTGCAGTACTTTGATCCAAGCCCGAGGCGGGAATCGAACCCGCGACCTTTGGGTTGCCGGGTAGGTACTTTACCCACTCGGCTAGCCCGGTCGGCTCAGGATTACTAAGTTCTCTACCAATGTGAAGGTACAAACAGAGGATCTAGATGTTACAGAACTGTACTTCAGTGAGATTTGGTCCACCTGACTCGCAAATGGGAGCCGGATATCAGTTTCATCGCTGTTTTAGACCCCTAGGCAGCAAGCCTTAGCCTATCATATATTGTCACAGACATTCTTCATGTATGTGACAAGTTTCAGGGACCTGAGACATAATGATAATTAAGTTGTAAACAACTGTTCAAATTTTTCTTAAATAAGTATACCACTTAGAGAAATATTCCTTTTCAGCACTGAATAAAATAGTGCTGAGAATATTCTTTTAAAGTAAATGTTATTTTATCAGCACTGCTAAGCCTTTTTGGTCTATTAAAGTTAACTACTTTAATAGACACTGGTCTAGATCTGGATAGCCTGCACTTCATTTGTTTCTTAGTGTCAAGAACTGAATATGTTCTGCCTGCTTCCAAGCTCTGCATCCTCAGTTGCTAGATAACTTAAAAGGATAATAGAAGGAATCCCAAAGTTGGCAGCAATTAGTGACCTCTTTTCTACCTTTTATTTTTTGCCATCTTGTAACAAAGGAAATCTATAACCATCATGCACAATGATAAAGCTTTCACCCTACTCTAAAAATGAAACTAAAACATATTAAAACAGAAAATATGCATGCAGAAATCAACGTGTTAATTCACATGACAAAATCATATCATTTTCTTCTGAGCATATATATAAAGTACTGTACTTGTAACTTGGATCTTTGGATTCGTTTAGAGTGATCTATTTCAGAAACAGCCAAAACAGTTCATACTAAACAAAACAAATAACCGCAACTCTAAGTACAGTTCATGCCAGACTTACTGTATTTCTTCGATTCTAAGATGCACTTCCCCCCCCCTATAAATGTCTCTAAAAAACAGGGTGCATCTTAGAATCGATGGAGTCTTACAGTCGCAGTTTTTTTTAATTTTCCCACGCTTTGCACAGCACCACACATTTTGTTTTTACGTGGAAACCCCACCTCCAAGTTATCGCATTCTCCAATTCCATTGGAGAATAAAGTGGCATGGGTGATTTCACGTGCTTTCGAAATGTGAAGCCACCGTTATTTCATTATAGTGGAGCTCACTCAGCGAAAACTAGGATGTTTTGTTTGTATATTCGAAAGTAAGAAGTGGAATTACTGTATTTCGTTAATTTTGATCCCTTACTGCACATTAAAATGTCAAAAAGATTGCACTACAAAACCGCATTGAAACGAAAAGTTATTGTGTATGCAAAAGAACATGGAAATAGAGCTGCAGGTCGGCATTTTTACATTAGTGAAGTAAATGTTCGTCGTTGGAGAAATTATCGCAATTCCATATTTTCATGCAAAGCAACAACCAAGTGTTTTGCAAGGCCTAAGAATGGAAGATTTCAACAAGTCGATGAAGCTGTGATACGTTTTGTAATGGAGACACGTGCAAAAGGATTACCCATCACTCGACAAGCCATGCAATTTAAAGCCGGATAAATTGCCAAGTCCCTCAGAATAGAGAAAATAATTTTTAAAGACTTATGAGTCGTAGTGGATTATTGTTAAGGCGCCGAACATCTATTTGTCAAAAAATTCCTGCAGACTTTCAACAGAAGCTGATTAACTTTCAATGACAGGTGATGAAATTAAGGGAAAAAGGAAACTGAGTTTAGTCAAATCGAAAATGTTGATGAAACCCCAGTCTTCTTAGATATGCCTCGAAATTACACAGTCAACGCTAAAGGTGCTAAAGAAATCAAGATTATAAGCACAGGCTACGAAAAACAGCATATCACTGTGATGCTATGCATCACTGCTGATGGTCGAAAGTTGCCACCATATTTAATTTTAAATAGAAAAACCATACTGAAGAATGAAATTTTTCCCAAAGATGTCATTGTGTGTGCACAAAAAAAATGAATGGATGTTGGCAGAGCTTATGGAAGACTGGCTAAATGTTGTGTGGAATAGACTTCCTGGAAGTCTTCATAATCCACCTAGCATGCTAGTACTTGATGCATTTCGTGGACATTTGTCCAAACGTGTCAAAAATAAAATCGTGCAAAAACGTGGTGACTTGGTTGTGATTCCTGGTGGCACGACTAGCCAACTGCAGCCACTCGATGTTTCAGTCAACAAACCATTTAAGGATTACTTGAGAAAGGAATATGAATCCTGGCTGTTGACCGACAACCTTCCGCTGACACCTTCCGGAAAAATTAAGAAAGCGCCGGCATCAAAATTGGCAGAATGGGTATGAACAGCTTGGAAGCTGATCCCAGAAAGGATAGTAAAGCACTATCCTTTCTGGGATCAGCTTTTAAAAAATGTTGCATCACCAATGCTCTCGATGGCTCAGAAGATGATATATCATGGGATGAAGATAACGACAGCTCAGAAGAATCTGACCCTGAATGTGAAGTAGACTCTGATATTGATTCAGATATCGACCTGAGAAGCTTCAGAAGGAAGTGATGAATAACATACCTACTGATAAATACCGGTACTACTGTTGTTAGTAAATTGAATTCTATTATAATAAAAATATTTGTTAGATTTATTTTAGTGTTTTATTTTATTTATTTATTTTTTCTTAGAATCAAAGCGTTTTTTTTTTAAATTAAGGTACTGAAATTAATGTGCATCTTACAATCGATGACATCTTAAAATCGAAGAAATACGGTATTAGCAGAAGATAATTTTTGTCAAAGTGATTCAGTTACAGAGAGAGTACCTGAACTGCTCATGAGCTGATGTAATTAAATGCTGCTGATGTGCTTCCTGAGTGCTTCAGCCTCGATTTAGTCCAAATGTTTTTGCACTGGCCTTTTTTGAGACCAAATCACAAAAATGACAAGTTATCAAGATCATCATCAAATGCAGCTCAAGTTAATAGGAATTTTAAAGCATAAAATGTTAGTGGTAGTAGTAGCTGCAGTAGCAAATGATGCAAGGGAGCAAGCTTATACAGCATCATCTAAAAAAAAGTAAAAAATACCCACTTCATCTGTCCATCCAATTCCAATAACATGTTTAATGTTTCCTTGAGCACGTTCTCTGCTTCTTGAACACAAATATTCAATTTTGGATTTTAATCCACTTGGATAGGAAACCACTCCACTTTTTCTTCCGGTTTGACAGATATTTTACTCATGCAACCTTCACCAGGGTCAGATTAATTCAGTCATAGCGAGAAGAAACCACAAAGGCACCTCCGTAGCCAGGTGGGAAGAGGCAGCAGTGCATAGCACACGCTTCTTGATTAGACCGGGGTTCGAGCCCGTCACCACCAAAAACGGAGGATGCGGAAAGGTCAGGGAATGATCATCGCATATCCCGGAGCAATATGGCCTTAGTTGCTAATGCTCCCAAAAACCAAATAACAAACAACAACAAGAAACCACAAAAATTTTTCCGTCCTTTCCAATCCAGACTGACTCAATCACGAGTTTTCAATCCTGGATTGAATGTCATGGGAAAAGCCAGCAGCGAAAGCATTACATTTATTCAAATTATCCATTTCCACAATGCAAAATGGCAGTTTGTTCCAACAAACAATTACTCTCTGGCTGAAAGCAAATTTTTATACATTTATGCTACATACTTCTTTTTCAATTTATGTCCCCCTTGCATGTGTTTTCCAAGAGTAAGAATATCACATAAATTTAATTTAAAGCCTTAAACATTTCATTCAGTTCTCCCCTCAAGTACCTAGTTTCTAAGTTCTGCAAATAGCAGAACCAAAGTCTTTTGTGGTAAGAGTACCCATTTGTGTTGTTAACTAACCTGGTTGCACCCCTTCCATATCTTTCTTAGAGTGAGGCTTCCAGGCCAGCATGCAGTAATCAAGATGCAGCCTAATCATTGCCTTATACAATGGGATAATTACCACCTGGTCCCTGGTGGAAAAGTTATTTGTATTTCACTGACAGAATCTCATGAACTGTTCTGATAGTTTGTCTGAACTGCTCTGAGAACTTTATGTCAGACTGTACAATTACTACTAGGTCCTTTCATTCATCACCTCGAGAGTTTGAAAAAAAAGGAAAAAAAGAAAAGAGAAAAAAAAAAAAAGGTAGCACTAAATTATTCAGATTACTGCTGCCCACATGGAGTAACTTGTATTTATCAAAGTTAAACCTCATTTGTCACTTCTTAGACCATCTGCCTAATTTTTCTGTCTTGCTGCAGTAGTATGCCTTGTTCTGTTATTCACCACCTTGCCAACCTTTGCATCACCAGCAAAATTATACAGTAAGCTTGATATACTTTCGTCAATATCATTAACAAATACTGTAAACAGTAAGGGAGCTCAGCACTGAACTCTGAGGAACTTCAAAGTTCAATTTACAGAATGCCCATTTATAACCACGCTCTGTTTTCTGACACTCAGCCAACTCTTTATCCATAGCAGTAACTTGCTCCTAATGCAACACCGTTCCAATTTGTATAGCAGCCTTTCAGAAAAAAGTAACGGTGTCAAAAGCTTTATTGAAATTGAAATACAGGTAGTTCTCGACTTTACGAGTTAATTCGTTCCTAGCGCACTCATAAAGCGGGAATTTATTTCCTACAGACAATGTTAAAAATAGGGGTTACATTATTAACAATGAAATTAGTTAGCTAATTAGTTTGTTTAAACAATGAAATTAGTTAGCTAATTAGTTTATGTTTAAACAATGATTAATTTATCGAAAGAAATGAAAACGTAGCCTGTAAAATCAAGCAAATTATAATAATAGAGAAATTATTTACGACTTACAAACATTAAAGAATCTTTATTCTTCATCACCATCGATTAAATGCACACTCATTGATCACTCATTATTGGCTCGGCACTCATTGGGTTGTTCCACAAGGAGTAGTCTTCTTCAAAAAAGCTCAAGAGGCATTTATTTCCAAAATATTCTTCTTTTAATTATAAATTTCACGATTGCATGCATAAGCATTTTTTAACAGCACACACAAATTGCAACTAACATGATTCGCATGGAGTAACAAGTTTATGAAGCTTAAAAAAAAAAAAAGGAATGAAGAGAAGATTCTGAAAATTTATTTATGTATTTTCGCAAATGCAATAACATTGAATTTAATATCCTTTTATAATTGCTTACAGTAACAGAAAAGTCCAATAAACTGGAAAGTGGAAATTGTTTTATTGTCGTGACCTCCAGAAATATACTTTAGAAAAATACCACAAAGCCGTTTAAAATTGATTCTTATAACGGAACGTATGAAAATGATGAAAGTGTAGTGCATTTTAACAATTTAAATTGGTAACTAATACAATTTACAAACCACACTCACAAACTTTTATATGGCCTTAAGGTCATGCTCGCGACCTTAAAAATGATATTTTAATGATACAATGGTGTCTCTGGAACTGATTAAATATCGTAGAGCGGAGTACACTGTATTGTATAGCTATGCACGTAGTTTGGAATGCGATATTTATGAATGTTTAACATTCATTTTTTGAAATTAATTTTCATATTTTCGATTTTGTTGATACTTGCTACTTGGGAAAAAAAAAAAACTCGTATACCTGGGAACTCGTAATGCGAGAACTCCTTTATATATCAAAATTATTGCTTTCATTCAATTCCTTTGTTACTACATCATAGCATCTAATCAGATTGGTAAGACAGATCTCCCCTTAAAAAATCCATGCTATGATTTCCATATAATTCCATTTCTGTAAAGATAATCCTGCAATATTTTAACCACCGAGTCTATTATTTTCCCTGGAACAGAAATCAATTCTTACAGGTCTATAACTGCACATGTTGCCCTTTGATCACACTTTGTAAATAGGACAGACATATGCACACCTCCAATCTATAGGAACCTGTCCTAAATCCAAGGATGCTCTCATAGCAAAGTTTTGCCTACCTATTTTTCTGCTTCTTATTATACTTAACTTTTAATATAATTATTAACCTTCTTAACTTTTAATATAATTATTCCTGTGGAGGTTTTGAAAGGAAATTATTAAAGTTCAAGATAATGAATAACTCAACTTTTGTTGGGTTGAGTTATCAAGGGTATACCATACACATTTTTAAACTTTAATACATATGTTTTATGACATTTGAAATGTAGGCATACATAGATTAACGAATAGGATGCGTTCCACGAAATTATTTCGTTAAGCGAAACTTTGTTTTCAGAGGTAAAAATACTATGGCCAGAATAGGGATACGTTCCTATGTAAAGAAAATTAAAAGCTTTTTTTCGAACAAAGAAAAGTTTTATTAAATAAACAGTCAACTTACATACAAAGTGAAATCACATTTTAAAATATGAGTTAAAGTTGATTGTTTATGCTTTTTTTCTCTTTCATTTAACAATTGCCTATACAGAGTTATTGCATTTAACACTGATCGCTTAACAATAACACTCCTTCCTAAATCAGGATCATTTTCACTAAAAAAAATTAAACGTTTTCAATGTCATTTAAGCACCTTTTTAAATCTTTAGTTATTAACACTTTTTCGGCAGGAACTTCTTTAACTTAGTCTTCATTATCTTTGTCTTCGTTGCTAACAAGGTTTTTTAAATCTTCCACTGAAAAACCATCATCTTCTGCATTCAATAAATTTCTAACATCCTCTTCATCAACATTTTCGAAACCTATTGATTGAGCCATCTGGATAACTTCATTTCTAATTTCTTGGATGTTATTTTCTTCTTCTAGTACAACTTCTGGCCATATTTTGCACCAAACTCCATTTAAGCATTTCTTAGTGACTTCTTTCCAAGAACTATCAATGTTTTCAATTGCGTTTTTAATGGTGAAGTTTTTCCAAAAAGTTTTAACTGTCATTTCCTCTTTATCCTCTAGTTCAGTTAAATTGCTTAATGTTCGACACAGATAATAAGCTTTAAATAATGCTATTACTCCCTGATCCAATGGTTGAATCAGGGAAGTTGTGTTTGCTGGAAGAAACACAACTTTGACAGGAATGCATGCGTCCAACGTGTTAAGATCAGTAAGCTATCCTGGAGCATTGTCTAACAACAAAAGAGCTTTTTCTTCAAAGTTGTTTTTTTGACAATACTGTTTTACTTCAGGACAAAAGTGATTAACAAACCAATCAGTAAATAACTCCATGGTAACCCACGCTTTTCTATTTGCTTTCCATATTACAGGTAAATTCATTTTTATGTTACCTTTTAACGCCCTCGGATTTTCTGAATGGTAAACTAATAACAATTTTAATTTATAATCGCCAGAGGCATATGATTCAAAGAGTAACCTTAAACTGTCTTTGGCTGCTTTGAACCCAGCAGCTAATTTTTCTTCAATAGAAATGAAGCTTTTTTGTTGGTAGCCGTTTCCAGAACAAACTGCTTTTGTCAACATTGAACGCCAAATTTGGTGGAAAATTTTCACGTTCAATTATTTCCTTTAGTTTTTCTGGAAACTTATTTGCAACTTCTCCTGTTAATTTTACACTATGAATCCTGACCCGTTTTTTAAATTTCTCGAACCAACCACGAGAAGCCCCAAAAGTTTACATAATTTCTTCAGTTTGTTTAGATTTCAGATGATTAAACAAAAATAATGCTTTTTCTTGAATCACCATTTGACTTAAAGGCATATGACGTGACATATCATCTATCCACAAACTTAACATTTTCTCCATTTTTTTTCTAAAATTAGATTCCTTAAGCGAGTTAATTTTGCCGCTGTAACATCTGTACAATTCTGAGCAGACTGTTTTATTTTTTCTGATTGACTTGGTATGGTTGCTAAAGTTGATTGCGGTAATCCTAAAGAATGTGCCACATCTGATTTTCTTTCGCCGCTTTCAACACATCGTATGATATTTAGTTTAGTTCCCAAAGAAATTGCTTTTCTTTTCTTTGATTCTGACATTTTAACTAAAACAAAAATATTTCTATTAAAATTTACAAAATCTACGTTATGTAATGCTATCAAAGAACCTACATCAATTATTGCAATGTGCCACACTGAAACAACGTCAATCATGTAAAGGAAATGGAGGACAGTTAAAAATCACAATCTGGCATACCAAGAAAACTGACAGATATGGATCGTTGCAATGCACCACACTGAAACACACCGGTGAAGTGTAAACAACGACTAAATTAGGCGAATGACGTGCAAACCTGTTATAACAGACACACCCACAGCTCGGGAGTACGTAATGAGTCGGCGTCAGTCACCAATCAGATGATTGTCGGGCGTTGGCCTTAAATTGGAATTTTTTTTTTAATGTTAAACGGGGCTTGAAATTGTGGACTTCGTTATATCGAAGCTTGGTTATCAGAGGTAACGTTAACCAAGGTGCGACTGTATAGTACATTTTAAGATCACTGTTAATATTACATGTTTATTTACAAAAAACAATCATGTAATATTAACCTACAAGAGGAGGAAAGTAGCTTTCGGTTATAATTAAGTAGTATTAACTGCACTCAGAGATATTTTAGTTATTCTAACTGCTGATGAAAGTATCAAACCAGTTGCCATAAGATGTAAATACTTTCTGTAAATTTAATGAATATTTTAAATGAATAAATCAATTTGTAGCACTTAAATGCAGAATTGTGTTCTTATCCTACTTTTTTAATGAAAAACTTTAGCATAGGTTACAAGCTCACACCAAATGGATTCAATTACTGAATAAGAAGTTGATTACATTTGTGGATGATCTGCTGTGAGATAGTCAGGTTCAATTTAATGTGGAGTGGAAATGGGTGGGGGATGATGCATTCGCACTTCCAAGCAATGCAAAAAAAGTTGTCTAGTAACAGAACTTTTCAGCCAAACGTTTGAAAGGGCAGTCGAATTTTTGCCTTAGCTTAGTTCGAAATGGACTCTCTCTCTCTCTCACTACTCCCAACCACCACCTTCCTTGGCAGGAGCAGCACGATGATAGGATCCCACAATAAGTCCATGAACATAGCCAACTTGTTTAAGAGATGGGTTTGTCATCTATTTCATTTTTTATTTAACTAACTAGATTTCCGCAAAATTTGTATTAGAATTCAATTCTCATTTCATTACGATTAAAAATGTCAGTGCTAGTTCTTGGAAAGCATATGTGTAACTATTTGTTATTTGGATTTTTTTTTTTTTTAGGAGCATTAGCAACTAAGAATTAGCCATATTGCTCCGGGATATGCGGTGGTCATTCCCTGACCTTTCCGCATTCTCCGTATTTGGTGGTCACAGATTCGAACCCCGGTCTAATCAAGAAGCGTGTGCTCCTGCCCACCTGGCTACGGAGGTGCCGCATATGTGTAACATTATAAACATTAGTGTTATACTGTATAACTGGAACCTGAATAAATATTCAACTATCAGAAATATTATGAAAAATTTAACTTCATTTTTATCCAATTATAACCAAAACTTAAACACTTACCTGCAATAAAAGTAAACCAACAATAAATGCACTACCCTGACAATAACCAACTTCTCTGTCATGTAAGGAATAAGCTTTAATAACATTAAACAAACTCTCTTGTCCTGGACCATCTTTTTCACGAAAAAACTCATGCTCTGGATAAGTACGGGCAATGTCTCTTAAAATCACTTTTTCACAAGGTGAAGTACTTTTCAGATAATCTGTATACTGCTCCCTTGCAGAACAGTGCTGAGCACTGCACAGCAGCTGCCACAATATGCTACGAAAATGGTGAGGAATTCCTTTACGCACCATATCCTGGAATGAAATTTAAATAAAAAAATAATGATAAATGTGTAACAATAAGAAACATTACAAAATAAAAAAAACATAGAAAATTATACACAATTCAGAATATAAAATAACAGCACAGCAATACATCATAAAGACTCATATAAATTCAGAATTCTTATTCCAAAAAGCAGAATACATACTAGTATTTAAAAATTTTAAAATTACACAGTTGTGCAATTGTTTTGGATATACTTCTGACAAAAAAAAAAAAACCCCAAAAAAAAATTCTAAAATAATTTCATCAGTTAAACAGAATAATTATCAGCTTCACTTATAATTATTGTTTATGACTCGTAGATGTCAAACCTAACTACACCCGCAATAAATAAATTAATGCATCTTCATAATGGTGTATTTTTTTTTTTTTTTTTTTATGAAAACCCCAAACATGACATATTAGAACCTATATTACTTAGTACCATGTATGCGATGGAAATTAAGAAGAACGAAGATATTTGTTGACATTAGACTTGAACTTCTGTAGACTAGACTGTAATTTTCAGGAAATAAGTATAAAGGAAGTTTGTTAGAAAGTGGCAGTTGAATGAATAAACAAGGAAGATGAAAAGTTGGTTCTGTGAATTTGAAGTTGGACAGTAAATGGATGTTGGCTAGTGGTGGCACGCATTCTGACTGTTTTAAAGAGAGAGCAGGAGTTATAGAAGCTAATTCAGAAGAACAGTACCTGTGAAAGTATCTGTAGAAAGGGCATGCAGCAGAAACAGTATGTCTATGAGATACAGAGTGGAGAGACTCTGTTAGAGATGAGTCATTAATTAACCTAACTGCCCTCTTCTGAATGGAATCTAGAAACCTGAAAGAGGTTTTGGAGGCATCGCCCCAGATGTGGGAACAATATTCCGTGGTAGGGTGGATTTACGATTTGTACAGAGTGAACAGCTGTTTCGAAGAAAAGTAACACTGAGAGAAAAAAAGAAAACCAAGTTTTTCAGATGCAGAGGAAGCAATATTTGTAATGTGCTTGTGCCAAGAGAGATTAGAAGACAGGGTAATCCCCAAAAAAGATATATCATCTTGCCTAGAAACTGGAGTGTCATCAAAGATAAATATAGGAGCAGAAGAATCCTTTTTGCAAGATTGAAATCAACTAAGTTGTCTTTGCCCCACTGGAAAATTACCTGGAGATCGGCATTTAAGGAATTGGTAGAGGATATTCGAGAAGTTGAAGCTGATTGAGCAGGGCAAGGTTTCTCAAAATGGAAAGTGGAATGCAATGTGCTATCATCGGCAAAACTATGGATAGGATTTCCAGTCAGTGGAAGGTCATTAATATACAAAAGGAAAAGAGTGGGAGAAAGAACTGAACCTTGGGGGAAACCAGCATTAGTGGAGAAATTAGAAGACAGAAAGCCACCTACCATCACCCTCAGTGAGCAGTCAGAGAAAAAACTGGATAACCAACTGCAAAAAAAGGTGGACAAACCATAAGATGGAAGCTTGTTTAAAAGACTTTTATGTCAAACATGATTGTGTTTTTTTTTTTTTTTTTCTTCTTTTTCTGGTAGTTGTTGGCGCATCGGCTTCTGTGGCCATAATGCAACTCCCAAGGTTTTTGTAGTACTTTGATCCAAGCTCAAAGCGGGATTCGAACCCGCAACCTTTGGGTTGCCAGGCAGGCACTTTACCCACCCGGCTAGCCCGGTCGGCCCAAACATGATTGAAAGCCTTTGAGATAACAAGAACTGCTTGTGTTTCACTGAACTTTTCCATTAAATTTGTCCATAGATGGGTAATATAAGCCAGAATATCACCAGTGGATCAACACTGACAGAATCCATTCTGGCAATCGCTGATCAGACGGATGGTTTCTAGATAGCTTAAGAGTTGGTGGTTAATTGATTTCTCCATTAATTTAGAAAGAGTAGAAGTAATTGCAATAGGACAATAAGTGGATGGGAGGGATTTGTCACCCTTTTTAGGAACTGGCTGGATAAGAGCAAATTTCCACGCAGAAGGAAAAAACACCTTTGGAATAAGAAATTGAAAAAAAGGGGCAAAGAACAAGAGTAAGTTCAGGAGTGCAGGTTTTGAGAAAAAGTGAAGAAATACTATCAGGACCTGGAGCATTCTTAGCATCGATATTAGTCAAAATCCGTCCGACATCCTTTTGGCAGAAGACCACAGGAGGCACTGAATGGAGCATGTCAGGAATGGTGAGAGGCATTTTACCAAGTTCATTAATACATGAATTGGTAGAAAAATGGGATGCTGGCTGGTCAGCTTTATCCTTGGCTGAAGTGACAATAGAGCCATCTGGTTTTGACAGAGGTGGGAGCAGAGATGGGCAAAAGTTGCGGCCAATTGCTTTGGCAAGAGACCAGAATGCCCGGTTACAATTAGGACAAGAAGCAAGTTTTCTACTCTTAGCCTGTTCAAAATCTAGTTTGGGCTGATTAATAACTGCTTTACAATTGTTATGAGCTCTGGTGTAGGCAGAAAATGAAACTGAAGAATTGAAAACAAGCCGACTACAATATGCAACGTTCTTCTCTTGAATAGCCTTAGCACATTTATTGGAAAACCAAGGTTTAGATAATGGATGAGATTTTAAGGTGGAATGTGGAATAAAGGATTCCATTCCTAAAAGAATAATTTTGCTGACATGATCTGAGCAAACGTTGCCATCAGAAGTTTTGAAACAGTAATCCAACCAAGAATTACTTGCTGTAAGTTGTGCATTCTTGTAATGCACACCAACACAAGGTTGGGAAATAGCCACAAGATAAACGCTCCACTGGGGACGAGACAATCACCAAGTTGTGATATGAGGTGCCTAAAGGACCATCACTTCGACCGTGTACTTAGAAGCATTGTTTGTGAGAAAAAGATCAAGCTTGTTGGCTGTATGGTTAGGATTGTCTAGTATTCTGGTAGGTAAATGAACAATTTGTGCGAGGTCATTAGTAATTGCAAAAGCCTCAGCATCTCAACCAGCTGGGTCTCTGTGACTAGAAACGGAAGCCAGCTGGAGTTGTGAACATTAAAATCACCAAGGAAAATTACCTCACTGTTAGGAAAGTTGGACTGGAGAAAGTCAAGTTGCAAAGAGAGGAAGTCAAATAGCTCCAAGTGATTAGTGGAGTTGGGAGAACGGTAGAGACAACAGATGAATTTGACACAATGAGGTAGAGATTTTAAGCCAGAGAAGATCAAAGAGAGGAGATTCCAAATTTCCAAGTCTCTGACAGGAAATATCAGAACAGACATGTGCACAAGTACCACCTTTGAGGCGAAAGGAATCATACAGCGAATAATTTGGGCATCTGAGATGAGCAGTAGTTGATTCAACCGATAACTGAGATTCTGTCAGAAAAAGTATGTGGGGGTTTGGCAGACTGCAAGTGGAAATGGACATTGTTGAGATTAGAATTGAGACCACGTATATTTGTGAAATGAATTAGGAAGTGTTTAGGAGGTTTAGATCTTTTTTGCAGATAAGTTTGCTCTATTAGTTTGACAATTCATAGTGTATTCAATAGTAAGAAAAAGTGTGTGGGGGTGGGACATGCTGTATGAAGTAATGGAATTTTTGGATATGGCATACACATGATAAGAATATACCCAGATCCTTGACATAACGTGGCTTCGACAATGACCCCCCCCCATGCATACACACTACTCGGACTCCCTCCAATCACTATCTGGCAGAGTAGAAGCAGCAAGATTATACACTAGCTGATCCGGATGCCTCCTATAGAGTTACTAATACGTTCGGTCCGGTGTACCAACTAGTGGCCAGCCTGCGAACACTGTTTTAGAGCTGTACCCTCGAAATGTAAGGAAGTTTGGATCTCACCATGGTGTTAATCATTACCTCAAAAGATATCAATCATACTGCATGAGGAAGAGATGGGGGAGGGTTGACCGAAACTTAGCTCTGGAGACTAAACATGAGTTCCACCACTTCAAGCCGCTAATAAGCAAAGTGGTGGTATTGCACTGGTTGACGAGTCATCTACCACCTAGTACTGCCTGGTACACAGGGTGGCAGCATTCCTACGTGTAGTGTGGGTGCACACCTCGACCCCTGCTTATGTTGGTTCACACCTGGGTGGTCACCCACAGTGTGCTTGCAAATGGGAGTTATACCCAGAATTACTAATAGTCCCACCATCATGAAGGTGCAAGCAGAAGATTTGGCTGTCACAGACTGTCGACTTTGCTGAAATTGGGTCCACCTGACTTGGGTGTCACCTGAATACCACTAAAGACAGAACACACAAAATTGTTAAAGTTTCTATACCAAATTATTGGAAATAAAACAATCACAAAATTTCCTGGTTATGATTTTATTTATACTTATTTTTAATGCCTATTTCATGCTGTCACCTCTGAAGTAATCCTGCAACCTGACATAGCAATGCTAACTGTTTGAAACAAACAGTTCAACCCTGGAGAGAAGTGCAAAGGGTAGAATTTTTCTCAGTGTGGTCTGAGCTTATTAAAAGTAGCGACTGTTTTTTTATAGGGATGAAATACATGTAAATAGGAATGTGAGATTATTTGCTGAAAACCAATCAAGGCAGTGTTAGGTGAGTTGGAAACCTGCTACCCTGGGAGGGAGAAAGGGGGAACAAGCAAATAATAGATTAACAGCAACCGCAGGTATAGGTGAAAGTGATTCTTGCACTGCTTCTATTGAGGCATACCACAGCCTGAAAAGCAAGGTGTTGGAAATTACAAAGCATTCTGGAGGGGTCAATTATGTGAGGAGTATAGTAAACAGATTTACCAGTACTTGAATTTCAAGTACTGGTTAAGTCAACAAATGCCGATACAGTAGAGGTATCAGAAACATGGCACCACTCATACATAAGCAATGCAGAATTTGAATATCGTGAGTACAATGTGTATAGGAAGGACATGCAAGACATGCATGTAACATTCTTGGTTAAGGAGCACATAAAATCTAGGCCAATTCACCCAGATTATGTCCGTGGCCAGTACAATGTTAAGCCAGTTAGGTGGGACATAAGCACTGGGAAAACTAAAATGAGAATAGGAGTCTGCTATAAGCCAAATGACTAATGAGTATAATGAATGAGAAAGGCAGATGGAGTGGGTTGGTAATCAAAATGTTTTATAATAGTTGGTTACTTACACAGTAAGCATAAAGTTTCTGCTTTATGGATTTAATAGATGACTATTTTCTACAGCAAAGCATTGGAGAAGCAACAAGAGAAGGCAATAATCTTTGATTATAAGCAGCGACTCTTCATGCATTAAGAATATCCTGATAAAGGAACCACTAGCTGGCTGTGATGTTAATATACTGATGTGGGATATACTTAAAGATATAACCACTGTCAAAGATAAGGGTTTTGAAGGCTTCAAGTTTGTACAGCAGTCTTTCTGAAAGGCTGCTGTATGGAGCATGTGGCATTAGAGGCAAGTTACTGCTAAGGAAATCGGGATGGTTGAGTGGCAGAAGACAGAGGGTATTATAACTGGGCAGGAGCAGCACAAGCTTCTTGATTAGACCGGGGTTCGAGCCCGTGACCACCAAATACGGAGGATGCAGAAAGGTCAGGGAATGCCACCGCATATCCCCGGAGCAATACGGCCTTAGTTGCTAATGTTCCTAAAAACCAAATAACAAACAAACAAACATAACTGGGCACTGCAATTCTTGGATTGTTATTATCAGAGTCCCACAGAGCTGGACCTTATTACTGTTTACAGTATTTATTAATGAAGGCATGTCAAGCTTATTATATAACTTTGCAGGTGATACAAAGGTTGGAGGTGGGGGGAGGTGAATGACAGGGAACAAGGCATACTACTGCAGCAGGACCAAGAAAAATAGACAGATGAGCTAAGAAGTGGCAACTGAGGTTAACATTGGTAAATGTAAGGTACTGCATATGAGCAGCAGCAATCTGAATGATATACCAATTAGGTGGTGGACAGATACCAAAGCATAACAGTCCAATGCCAAGTTCTCTGAGCAATCAGACTTGCTACTAGACAGCTCATGCAATTCAGTCACATGATACACAATAACTTTTTCAGGAGGGAGAAGGAGGCGATTATCCCATTGTATAAGGCAGTGATCTCCGAAGTGGGGTACGCGGACCCCTAGGGTTGCAAGAGATGATCCGCAATAAATCCATATATATTAATTATGAAAACTTTAGTTTTTCCAAAATGTGATTGAAAATAAAAATTATAAATAAATGTTTTTTTAATACTTCAATGTGTGGCTTTGTTTGATCATGCCAGCGATCATGCACATTCAAGTACATGCATTTTATACTTGAACTTCAATTTAATTTTGTTTTGTATTTTTTTATTTGTGATTTTTTAAATTTATGTGATTTTAGATATGCCTTCCATGTAAATGATTTATAAAAAAAAAAATATATATATATATATATACACATACATACACACAGTGAAACTTCCCTTTAACAGACAGCCATGGAGAACGAGAAGTTGTCCGTTAGAGAGAAGTGTCCGCTAACAAGAAGTCCGAGGGAGAAAAAAAAGAAAGAAAGAAAAATCATTAAACGTTTAATGTAAAATTAAATTAAAATATATACAGATTTTGAACAACATTTTCGTAAATAATATACAATTACATACACAAGAGATAAAGAAATATCGTTAAACGTTTAATGTAAAATTAAATTAAATTATATACAGATTTTGCACAATATTTTTGTAAATAATATACATACAATTGTGCTATGCATATTATGACTTTATCTTAAGAAAAATACATACAGTAATCACTTATTTTCTTCTGCACCTTCTTCCGGCTGATAATTTTGTTTTCAACATTTGTTTGGAGTGAAGAAACCATCGAAAGTCCTTCAGTATCTTCTTCAGCGGCGAAAAACATTTTTAAATGATTGATTTGTATGAGCACTTCTTCTATTTTCATTGGTGGTTCGTCGTTAATATGTTCTTCGACAGAATGATCTCCTTCCATTTCTTCATCCTCATGAGGAACTTCTTGAAAAATATCGATGATAATGTCATTGATATCTAGAGCACCATCTTCTGCAGTGAGGTTCGAGTCTATATCTTTGTAGCCAGGGTCACTTGTAGTGGAAGTATCATACATTATCAATAGATGTTGAAGTTCTTGTTCTTCTTGGTGCTCCACATTGCTGTTCACTACTTCAATTTTTGCGTTGGAGAAGCCAGACTTTACAAAACAGTTCACAACAGTTTGTTTTCTAATTGCGTTTACTGTAGAGGAAATCCATTGAATTGCATCTAGGATGCTGAGTTTCTTTGCAAGGTCACTCGCACATGTTACATCATTCATGTTTGCAATGAGATGTCTTAAAACACGTTTTCTGTAGTGAAGTTTAAAATTTTTTTGTTATCCCTTGATCCAAGGGCTGACACTCTGCAGATGTGTTTGGTGGCAGAAAAACGATTTGAATGTTGGAATTCAATGTGCGGGTGAGATGCAGCATTATCCATGAAAAGAATAATTTTTCTGTTTTGACGAATCATGTTTTGGTTAAAGTGACTTATCCATTCGATCATGATATCTTGTGTCATTCACGCTTTTTTTATTAGACTTCCAGTCAACATTCAAAAGATTCAACTTTATGCCCTTGAAACGAGGATTTTGTGGTTTTCCTATAACAAGAGGTTGTTCAAAGTCTCCCAGCATATTTGTACACAATAGTACAGTCAAGCGTTCCTTAGAAATTTTTCCGCCCTGGCACTTTTCGTTTTTTAGACTCGTTTTTTCAGGAAGAGCTTTAAAAAACAACCCTGTTTCGTCACAGTTGTAAATATCCTTATCTTCAAAATCACGACATAAATCTTCCAATTTGACGGTCCACTCTGTTACAACCCCAGTATCAACAGATCCATCTTCACCACTCACGGTTTTCCAAGAAATTTTATGCCGAGTTTTGAACTTGTCTAGCCATCCCACAGAAGCTTTGAACTCATTTAATCCCATAGATTTTGCAACCTCCAAAGCCTTTTCCCTAATAATAGGCCCATTAATGGGAATTTTTTTAGCACGTGCACAACAAAACCACTCATACGTAACATTGTCAATTTTGAAGTCCAACAGTTTTCGGGAATGATTTTTGAACCTGATCATTTACGTGTTGCCAAAATTGTTTGAGCAGTTCATTTTTTTTCTTTAGGATGTCGCTTACCTGCGTCTTCCCGATTTTGAATTTTGCAGTGAGATTGCGAACACTATTTTTTTGCCGATCACACGCATTAAAGAGTTCAACTTTATCTTTTAAAGTTAAATGTTTACTAGAAGACATTGTGCACTTCACACGACACTGAACAAAACTGAAAACTGAAACTCAAAAGACGAAAGGCCGACAAAATTCTCCCCCTGCACACACCGAATTCATCAGAAGTTTTACACGTGCCTTAAAATTCTTGAAAAAGGGCTTAGAACCGCGATGTAAACCTTGATAAAATTCAGAGAATCGGAAATAGAAAATAAACACACAATTGAGGCAAAATACGTGGAAGAAACGTTCCTAGAAAAAGGGCCGTGAGCTCGCCCGCTGTCCGTTATTGGGAGATCAAATTAAGTGCTAACCTAAATGAAACAGTGCAGATTGCCTGTCCACGTCCGTTACAGAGAATGTCCGCTAGACAGAAGCTGAAAACACGTTAAAATCAATAGAGGAGAGTTGGGGAATTTGAAAATGCCCGTTGTAGAGAGATGTCCATTAAAGAGAGGTGTCCGTTAGAAGTTTCACTGTATATTACGCTTATATGTATTTAATTTTTTATTCTGGGGTGCACGCTAGTCCTTTTAAGTGAAATAAGGGTGTGCGACCAAAAGTTTGGTGACCACTGGTATAAGGCAATAGTTAGGCAAGATCATAGAGGTCTGGAAATCACATTTTTCCAAGATGTGGATCTCTTGGAATGTTTGCAGAGAAGAGCAACCAGATTAGTCAAGAACTGAAAGGGGCACTTTTACCACAATATTTTCTGGCTCTGGAAATTGCAGCACTTGCAAACTGGGTGCTTGAAAGGAGACCTGAATGAGGTGTTTAATGCTGTAAATGGATTGAATAAATTTGATGATGATGGATGGAACAAACTACCATCTGGTGTTATGAAAGTGGGTAGTTTGGATAAATTTAAGAAAGAATTAGACATTATTAGATGGGCCTGATATATGTTGTACACCTTGAATGATACTTGGAACAAGGACAATAACTCAGATTTTTTTTTGGGGAGGGGAGGGGAGGGAGGTATTTTAAATAATGAAATCAGAAAGGATGAAATAATGAAATTTAAGGCCATTTTTTATTTTTAAAAAGTAACCTAATGTCTTGGTTGGAATTAAGCATTTTCTGAGCAATATTTGCTAAAAGTAAAGTTTATTGCAAGTTCAGCTTAACAAATAAATTTGAAAATATAAAAAGTAGTTCACCAGAAGTATTACCAATGGGCATAAACATATAAAGTATATATTTTTAAAAGAATTTCTACATTTGAAAAAACACAAATAATATTGTTTTATATTATAAAATTTAAAAAATTCTAATGGTGAATTTAAAAAATTTCATAAAAAATGTATATATGATATACGATGAATGTTCAATAAAGAAATCAATTTTTTTTCCACAACATACCTTTATTAATCATCCATATTTTAACGGTCCTTTTCAAAGTAGTTCCCCTATTCGATGAAATACACTCAATCCAACATTTCTGCCATTCTTTAAAAACATGGTGGAAGCCATTTTTTGACATGCATTTGAGAATTGCCTCCGATGTCTTTATAACTTTTTCTGAAGACTGAAAATGTTTTCCTTGCAACTCCTTCTTTAACTTTGGAAATAAAAAAAAAATAATTGCACAGCGAAAGGCCAGGGATGTTGGGTGGATGAAGAATACATTTGACATTAATGCTGGGAAGTACTTGATAACAATGAGCAATGTGAGGTCTCACATTGTTGTGATGCAGCATTCATCCACCTGCATGCAGTTGTGGCCATTTGTGAAGAATGTGATCCCACAAAGTGTGCAGTACAGTTCTGTAATAAATCCTGTAATAGTCGTATGACATGACAACATTCTAGTAAACCCTTTCTTGAATATCAAAAAAAAAAAAAAAAAAAATGGTCATAACCTTTCCTGCTGATGCCACAACTATTGCTTTTTTTGGTGTTGGCGATGATATTGGCTTCAAAACAGAGTTTTGTTGCTTACTCTCTAGATTGAAATGATGAAGCCATGTTTCATCCATCATTATCACCTTGTACAGAACTTCACCATCTTTAGTAGCCATCCATTGCAGCTCCTGACAAACCTCCATGAGAAATTGCTGTTGCTCAAGTGTGTGTAGTCTTGGAAACCAGTGTGCACAAACATGTGTCATATGCAAATAGTCATGGAGAATATCATGTGTGCTTCCTATTCTCAATATCTCTGCCAATTGCCTTACTGTTATACAATGATCTTCTCTCACGATTACAGAAGCAGCATTTATGATTTCTAGGGTGACAGTGGTGGCTGAAGCCACAGGACCACCAAATTTTTGTGCTTGAATCACATCCATCTTTAAACACTCTAAAACCACCTGTGAGCTGTTCTATATAGAAGTGTAGATTTACCTAAACCTCTTAAGATTTCATAAACTTCAGCTGGTATTTTATTGTGACAGAAACAAAATTTGAGAGCACATACTGCTCCTTACATGTTACATATGCAAAATTGAATAAGCATAAACTTGACTGACTGGCAAGGTCACACTGTGCGCACGAGTCAACTGCACAGTTGCTACATGATGCAGCCTTGATTTGGTCTTAAATTCCACAGCTCAGCTACAAACAGCAAGCAGTACAGTTGTTCATAAAAAATTATAATCATTCTTTATCAAACAGCCCTTGTATCTTTCAACTGAATTATTTTATTTGAAATCTTTTGTGTTGATATCATTCTTATAACTTTTGATTAAAACTGGTTCATATTGGAAGATTCTTCTAATTCTGTATCTATGAAGAAATTTTTAAATATTTTCTTCAGCAAAGAATATACTTGTTATTTTCTTGTTTCAAGTTTTTGCACCAACTCATATTAATACACATCACATAAAATGTATTTATAAAAGAAATGCTTTTTCCAGAGTGCTGGCAAAAGAATTTTGTTTATAAATACATCTCTATTTCTGTCTTTCTCTCTCACCATATCTTTCTACTACTATCATATTTGTAGTGCAAACTTTATTGTGCAAGATGCTAAAAAAACACATGAAAGTCTAAATTTTGTAATTTTTCTAAAGAAATTTAAATGAATTGTAGCATGAATATTTACATTATTAATTTTAATTTATCTGTCTTATTGGATTTCATTGTCACTTGGCTTATATGAATTAAAAAATATATATCTCAGCAAAGCATGCATGATGTAACATACACCCATTATATATGAGATAGTGAAGACAGGCTGCTAGGACAGCTCATGGGGTTTTGTTAATGATATATAGGAATTCTGTAGGAAGGAGAAGGTGATTTTCCCATTGTATAAGGCAATGGTTAGGCCATATCTTGAGTACCACATACAGGTCTAGAAGCCTCATTCTAGGAAGGATGTTGATCTGTTGGAACAGGTACAGAGAAGGACAAGATTAATGAGGGGTACAAAAGGGTACTCTTACCAAGAAAGGCTTCAATTCTGCAAATTGAAACATCTAAAAACTATGCCCCTGTGTGGAGATCTAATTGAGATGTTTAAGGCTCTGAATGGATTGTACACGCTAAATGCTGATAGTATCCTTCCTCTTGCTTAAACAACACAAATGAGGCGACAAAAATTTAAATTAAGGAAGGATGGTTGCAAGACAGATTTTCAAAAAAATCTTCTTTCAGCCAGCAGGTAGTTGATTGGTGGAAGAGACTTCCGTATGGTGTTATGGAAGTGAGCAGTTTGAATAATTTTTAAGACTAGAAAAATAATTACAGAAGCTGGACAGGCGATTTGGGAAGTTTCCCCCCCCCCCTCCGGCTGAAGCTGTATAATCTTGCTTCCTTACATCTTTTGTAATACTAACACTAAAAGACACAGAAACTATTTATTTTCATTGAAATAAAGAATCCTTAATGTAATTATGATAAGAAATTAAACAACACTGCAGTGCACCTATATTTAAAAGGCAAAAAATTATCAAGTTTAATGAGACAAGCTCCAATTCCAATAACCCCACAATTTAGAGGCCAATTTTGACAATGTTTTGAAATCCTTGTGGAATTCATTACAGAGCCAATTACCTGTTATATCAGCATTGACATGGTATTGCAGAACTGATTCATGAATGCTGATAATGGCTGTTGGTTCATACTTGAGACCTGAAAACAATATCCACAAAGATTTCAAAATGTGATCAAAACTGGTCTCAAAATGGTTGGGTTATCAGAATGTTTTCCATAAAGTTTTCTTCCCAGCTTGTTTCAATAAACTCTATCATTGTTTGCCTTTAAAATTTATATGGAGTAGAGTTGTTTAATCTCTTATTAGAATCAGTCAATCGTCTTATGTCTTTTTCTCAAGAAATTAAATCCTTAATGTACACATCCATGGCATAACTAAAATATCAAGTTAACTACCTTGAAATTGACTTCAGTTATTTTTTCCATTTTTAATATACTTTGTTCATTTCTTTAGTCACTCTCTTAAATATCATTAATGAAAGCAGTAATCACAAATCCTTAACACTATTTTTTTTTGTATCAATATATATATATATATATATATATATATATATATTAAATATATACTTTCAAAGCTTTCTCTAATTTAAAGAGAGAGAGAGAGAGAGAGAGAGAGAGAGAGAGAGAGAGAGAGAGAGAGAGAAGACTACAGTACACACATACATACTTTAACAAATGGGTTCTTCTTTTTTGTGTATGTCTCCCAGTCATTAACTATATAGCCCCAAAGCTGCCAAACATCTTCTCCATCTTCATCTACTGCACTGTGTTGGCTAGTGCCAGAAGTCACAGACACTAAACTTGTGCATGATGACTTTCGAGAATGGCCAGAAGTGAGAGAGTTGAGCGACTTGGCATCAGCTTCCAGTAACCTAAAACAAATTTTTTTGTTCAATACCAAGCCTTTTTGCACTTTATGTACCAATCAGAGCACTGTACTGGTACAGTAATTAAAAAAAAAAAAAAAAAAAAAAAAAAATCACTAACAAAATCCTTGACAAGTCTTAACAAAATTGATAATATATATAAATATATTATAAAATGCACGTGTGTGTATTGTGTTCATACTGAAGACTATAAAAATTATATTAGGTTAAGTTTACCGTAATAAGTCAATGTAACATATATATACATTATATATAAAATGTGAATAAATTAAAATATATGGAAAATGTGCAGAAAAATATGGAAACCATAACAAAATAGCACAAGTAATGAGTACTGTCATTTGCATTTTGCTTGGTTGACTGGTTTATGAAATGCTGCTTTTGTAATTTTTCTAAAGAAATTTAAATGAATTGTAGCATGAATATTTACATTATTAATTTTAATTTATCTGTCTTATTGTCAGTTCTGTTTCCTTCTGAAGAGGATAGAATTCACGGCCAACATTTTTTCCATTTTCATCCTTTTTCTATATGGCTTACTGAGATGGTTCTAATCCAATCTTCTCTGTAGCTGTAAAAATTCATATTTTGAATTTTAGCCATGATGGGCATTATTATTATATTTCTTTCACATTAATTTCATTTACTTTGCTATTTCCATTCTTTTAGGTTTGGATTCCCACAGTACAGTTTATTGTTGAAGTATGTTTCTTTGGCAATGTATGCAAAAAAAAACAAAAAAAAAACAGCAACGATTTCTTTACTTATATAAACTCCAGAAGGAAGGGATGAATCAGGTTGATCCACTTGATATTGATTTGACTGTTGATAATCCTGTTCAGATAGCTGACAAACTGAATGAGTATTTTGCATCTACATTTATGCATAAGGAATTCTGCAGGGAAGTGGGGGACAGAAGCTTATTAAAAACTCTAAAAGGGAGCTAAATGATTTTGTAATAACTGAGAGCAAAGTGGAGGAGAAATTGTGAAAGTTAAACATAAGAAAGACACCAGAGGTGGATGGGATCTATCCAGTTATATTAAAGTAGGCAGCAAAGGAAGTAAGAAAATCCTTAGCCATAATTATGAGAGCATCCTTGGACTCAGGGGAGATCTACATGGACTGGAGATGTGCAAATGTATCTCCAATTCACAAAGGGGGAAATCAAAGGGTGACAATAGTAATTACAGACCTGTTAGTTTAACTTCTGTTCAAGGAAAATAATGGAGTCATTGGTTAAAGAAGCATTGCAGGATCATCTAGACAAGACTGCAGTAATAATTCAGACATATGAGTTTGCAGCAGTGGGAGGGGAGTTAATAATATGAGCAATAAATGGCCAGGTGATTATTTTCTGGATAGTAAATTATTTCAGATTGTCTGAAAATTGAAAGTTAGCACATTGCCCATTAGTAAAATGCAAGGTCCTGCAAGTGGGTTGCAGTAACCAGCTTAACCTTTTCTTGAGTGTGTACATAGTCCTGTTTTCTTTTCAGGGTCAATTTAAGCATATTTAAAATAATGTATCATTTCATGTATGAATATGAATTGTTAATAAATTGGTAGAATAGATGCTGCCATCACTTATCTATGTTTCCATCCAACATTAGACATGGTTTTAATGGCAGAATAAAAATAAGTGTTTGAAAATCTGAGGGAATCATACCTCTTGGCCACTGTTCTTCAAAAATAACTTACAAAAGCTGAAATTAGAGAAATTCCCTGGAATTCTGACTCAGAAGTTAGCTGATGAAATTGAATTGAGTAATGCATAAAGTCTGAGGTTTGAACTAATATTTGAGGAAACAATACCAGCTATTCAGATTGATCTCATTTGAAGTAGTCTATGTTTACACTAATTCCTAATGATGGACCACAGTGATGAGTGCTTAAAAAAAAAAAAAAAATTCTTAAATGGAAAGCATTGAACATGTAGGGACATTTATGACCGTTTTCTCCAAACATCATTGTGCAATTGTCAATTTTGCAGTAGTTCCTGGTTCACTGTTTGACTACGTGGGAGTCATAAAATACAATAAGCATGATCTTCACATTTCATTATGATTATCTTGCATTTTGAGCATTGAAAAAGCACAAATAGGAAAAAGGATCTAGTAAATTGTCTATGGAAAGGACTGAGCCTTGGTTTCTGTATCATAAGAAAAAGCACAAATAGGAAAACGGATCTAGTAAATTGTCTATGGAAAGGACTGAGCCTTGGTTTCTGTATCATAACCATACTCACAATTCATCACCAATAATAATGGAAGAAACAATGTGTGGGTTAGCAGCAGCACATAGACAGAGATCCTGACATGTGAGAACTTGCTGCTCTCTGTTCATTAGTAAGGATGTGAGGCACAAACTTGTGTGAAACACACCATGTTCCCAAATCTTGTGTTAAAATTGACTGACATGTCCCACAAGAAATACCAATTTCACTAGGAACTTTGCTGCTAGTTAAATATCGATGACTCCTGATCACATTAGGTCACAAACACAAGCAACTCAATCACTGGTTTTTGAAGTTAAAAGGCCAGAGTGAGGACCATCTTTGACAGACAAGCAGCTCTCTTTAAACTTTGCAACCCACTGAAAAGTTGTCAAATTATGCCTAGCATCTTCTCCGAAAGGTGTTTTTAATATTTCATCAGTTTCTGTTACAATTTTACCTAATTTGAAACAAAATTTGGCACAAATTCACTTCTTCAAGAGGAGTGTTTCCATTTACAATGGGTTTCCTCAGCCTACAAGTTATTTCTTGTTAGGAATTTTTTCCCGCCATAAAGTGCAGTTCAAGGTGTCTTGGTCGGTTAAGCCTCGGGCTGTCATGTACTCCATCCATCCATGTCCTCCTAGGTCTTCCTCTTCTCCTTCTTCCAGGAGGTATCCATTCCAGGATAGCCTTCGGATATCTGTTTTCTTGCATCCGTTTTACATGTCCATACCATGTTAGATGCTTTTCTCTGACGGTGTCAATAATAGTCTTTTTCACTTCCATTTTTTCCCTTACGTCTTCATTCCATTTTCTGTCTCTTCTAGAAGTTCCTGCTGAGCATCTCCAAAAATCCATTTCTGTGGAGAGCAATTTGTTTTCCGCTCGCCTATTCAATGTCCAGATTTCCACTCTATACAATAGAAGACTTTGAATCATTTGAAATATAAGTTTCTTTGTTTTATGTAGGATATTTTTGCTTCACAGAACAGAGCTTAACATGCCGATAGCCTTTCTGCCATCTGTAATTCTTTTACTGATCTCTGCTTGGGATGATCCATCACTTTGTAAGATTGATCCCAAATATTTGAATTTATCGACTTGTTTGATTTTAAAACCTGCAATATTTAGGAACGTGTCCTGGCCCTGACGACAACATTTTAGTCTTGCTAAAATTGATTTTTAGACCCCATTGTTTATATTCCTCAAACAATTGACAACATGCATACTTTGCATCTTCTAAATCTTGTGCTATCACCACCTGATCGTCTGCAAAAAGTAAATTGTGAATATAGGTGTTCTTATTAATCGGCAATCCCATTTTATTACATTTTTTTGACCAGGATTTAGGCAGATGTCGATATAAATTTTGAAAAGTGTTGGTGACATGCAACAACCTTGTAATAAGCCTTTTGAAGTGTGGAATTCAGGTGACAAAGCTGATCCCACTTTAATTCTGCATCTATTATTCCTGTAAATTGCCTTAATAATGTTAATCAGTTGTCCAATATTTGCCTCTTTCAGTGCTTCCCATAAGAGTTTTCTTGAAACACTGTCATATGCCTTTTCAAGGTCAATGAAAATCATAAAGATTTTTTTTTCCTTTTGATTGGCATTTTTCAAGGATCTGTTGTACTGTTGAGATATGATGTATACATGACCTCCCAGCTGAAAAACCGCTTTGTTCTTCTGATACCTCGATTCGGGCTTCCAAATGGTTCCTGATCCATTTTCCAAGGATCTTTAACAGCGGGTTCAGGACACATATTCCTCTGTAATTTGAACAGCTTTTCCAATCGCCCTTCTTATAAATTGATGTAATATATCCTGTTATCATTTCTTTCGGTATTTCTTCTCCTCTCGGTATACTATTTAACAGTGTTTGTATCAGAACAGCCACTCCTCTTCCTCCATATTTCAGAAGTTCCATGTAAACTCCTCCAGGTCCAGGTGATTTGCCATTCCTTCCTTCAGCAGGAGTTCCACTTTCCTAACAGAAACTTTTAAGCCCGAGTCTTCTACACCAAAATCCTCCATAGTCTTGAACTCTTCCCGGTCTTCTTTTAAAAGTCCTTCGTAGTACTCCGTCCAGTCTTTCAAAGGTATTAATTGCAAACCAGCATTGTGTTTATTCTGTTTTCTCAAGTCTTTAAGGACCTTCCATGATTCCATTGATTGCTTGAAACCTAATTTGCTATTAATAGTTGCACATTTCCTTTCCCATTCTTCATTTTTCGCTTCTACTACCAACCGATTGGCTATTTTCTTTTTTTCAACATAAATGTGCCTATATGCATCATTCCTATCACCCAGCCATTTCTGACATGCAAGTTTCTTTTCCTCTACAGCAGCTCTTACTTTCTCTGTAATCCAGGTCTTTTTTTGGTCCTTGGCTCTTCTTTTTGCCTAGGATTTCATGAGCTATTTTTTTAACAGTATTTTTTAAATATTCGTAGATTTCTTCAGTATTACCCTTTATCTCTATGTTAATTGCAGTATCCAGTCTCTGGGTGAAGTTGTTTCTAATACTGTCGTCCTGGAGTAGGTCAATGTTAAATTGATCCACTTGTAGCATTTCTCCTTCCCTGCATTGTTGGTTGTCCAAACATATTTTATTAATCCAGTTCCACCTCACTGTTGTTTTAACAAGAAAATGGTCAGATCCACATTCAGCTCCTCTATAAACTCTGACTTCTGTCAATTCCTGAATGTTTTGAAATAATGTAATCTATAACTGATCTAATTTGTCTTGTCTCCTGTGACCAAGTATATTTATGGATATCCTTGTGTTGGAAAAATGTGTTGTTTATTCTCAAGTCGAACTGTTCACAAAGATTGCATAGTCTATCTCCGTTGTCATTGCTCTCTTTCTCTCCAAATCTTCCAATAACTTTGCTATTTTGTTCAGTTCCTACTCTTGCATTGAAATCTCCCATTAGAAATATCTCTTTGTTCTTAGGAATTTTTTCTATTAGTTCTCTCAAATCCTCCCAAAATTCATCCTTCAAGGTATCGGCGGTGTCATTAGTCGGGACATATATTCCCAAAATACATATTTCTCTCCCGTACATTTTCAGTTCCAATGAGATCATTCTTTCATTAATAAATTGCCAGTTTTTGATGTTGTGTCTCAATTTCTTTTTAACAGAAATAGAAACTCCTGCTCTTGCTCTTTCACTCTTATCAACTCCACTCCAAAAATGGTAGTATTCTCCCATTATTTCCTCTCCACATCCCTGTTTCTTTTTTTCTGATAACACGACGATGTCTAACTTGAATTTTTGCAGTTCATTTGAAATTCAATACTTAGTAAAATCATTTAAAAAAAAAAAAAAAAAAAACACATAAAATACATTCTATTCAATGGGTAATAATTTTAGACTAACTGCAAGATAAACAGGTGATTCATGCATTACTATGTCTAAATGTGCATCAAACATGTCACAAGTCACTAAGATGCAGTTTCAGATGCAAAGTCAGCCCCCAAACTTGTTTTGACACCTTGTAAGTGTATATTAGAGGATTGCTGCTTCAAAAAAAAAAAAAAAAAAAGTTTTGATTTTTAATAATTTTATTCTAATACTGAGCAATCAAATTAAAATAAGAATAAATTAATATTTAAAGGCATTTATGTACAAAGCTTTCATTTTCACAAAACTTCATGAAATAACTCACTTCCAAGGAGCCCACAGCTATCAAAAACTCACTATGAAGACACACCCACATGTGGTGAACTCGCTCATGAAAGGGTTTAATTACAATAAATCCTCAGTAATTCAGAATAATGGAAGAGGAGAAGGGGGGGATCCAAATTAGTGAGAAGTTTGAATTACAGAATATAACTAAGTAAATATTTCTAAGTTATATTTCATAAAAACAAATTTATTTATAATTAGCAAAATAAATGTCAATTTTGATGGTATTAGGCCACAAACATGATATCAATGTCCATTTCTCTTACAGTTCCCAATCTTTTTCAACATCCTCATAAGACAGAAAATTAAATAAGAGTATCAAATCAACTTCTGCCTTTGTGTAATTTAACTTCCTGCTTTTTTTTTTTTTTTTTTTTTAATTCTTCTTATTCTTCACTTCCAGCTTCGATATATTTTTTTCTCTTGAAACTCTGTTGCTATATCTTCTCCTTCTTTCACATTATCTGGCTTCACCTTTTACCTTCATTCTTAAATCAGTGGCAATACAATTTGACAGGAATTTCTCTTAGAAGTGCAGACAAGTTACTAAGTTAACTGAGAGTCTCATCAATGATATACAAGAATTTTGCTAGTAAAACCTCAAAAGTGATTTATTCGGTATAAAGAATTGATTGGGACACATTGTACATAACATATTCATTTGAAAACTGCATTTCAGGAAGAAAATGGATCAACCAGAAAGTGTACACAAAGGATCAACAATATTGGGGTGCAATAAGTTATAGCTGCAAATTTTTAATCTTATCCAGAGAGATCCAATTCTGTTGATAAAAATGGCTGAAAACTAAGTATCTATTTGGTGACATGATTGACATAGCTTTAAAATGGTTAAATAAACTAAAAACAAAGTATTGTTTCTGTTCTGCAGGTTTAAATAAAAAAGGATAACTATCGACTAGATATAAGAAATCAAATTTTTACAAAAAAGGTACTGAAAAAGGAAATTTACAGAAGCAATATTACTAATATAATATTTATATTTTATTAGCAATACAAAAATACTGGAAAAATACACTGGTTTGGTCAACCTGATTGTTAAAAATGCAGTACCATTAACAAAAATTATTTAATACATGATAATTAATACAAAAAAATAAAAATAAATATCTGATGTTGAAAACTATTTTTTTATAATACTTGCACTAGATCCATTAAGTATGAAGAACATAATAATTAACACTAACCCTTTAAACTATTATCACAGTGTTACTCCTGAGCTGAATGCAGGAAATTATTTATTTTAACTTCAGCAAAGCATTTGGTTTGGTGTCACAAGTTTTTTTTTTTTTTTTTTAATGAAAAACCCAAACATGTAAGGTATTAAGAACCTATAATACTTAGTACCATGCCTAGGTTGAATGCTGAGAAGACAGAGGATATTTTTTAACATTAGAGTTGAATTTATGCAGATTGCAATTTTCAGGAAATACATGTGAAGGAGGTTGTTCTAGAAAGTGGAAGTTGAAGGGATAAATGAGGAAGAAAAGTTGTTTCTGTGAGTTTTCAGTTGGATAGTGAATGGATGTTGGCTGGTTGTGGCACAAGCTCAAGCTGATTTGGAAGAGAGTGGGAATTATAGAAGTCAATGCAGAATAACCATGCCCATTAAGGCATCTACAGATCTTCTTGATTAGACCGAGGTTCGAGCCCGTCACCACCAAATACGGAGGATGCGGAAAGGTCAGGGAATGACCACCGCATATTCCCGGAGCAATATGGCCTTAGTTGCAAATGCTCCTAAAAACCAAAACAACAACAACAGCAGCATCTACAGAAAAGGCATGTAGCAAAGGCAGAACATCTACGAGACAGAGTGAAAGGACTTTGTAAAGGATGTTCATCTAGACCAGCTGAATCTGTGTGACTAGAAAACCGAAGCTAGCTGGAGTTGGGAACATTAAAATTGGCAAGGAAAATTACTTAAATGCTAGGAAAGTTGGACTGGTGAAAGTTGAGTTTCAAAGAAAAGAAGTCCAAGTGTTTCAAGTAATTAGTTGAGTTGGGAAAAACAATAGCGGTAACAATGAATTTGACAGAATGGAGTAGAGATATTTTACACCAAAGAAGATCAAAAAGAGAAGATTCTGAAACTACTATGTCTTTGACAGGGAGTTTCAAAGCAGACATATGAATAGAACCACCTTTGGAGCAAAAGGAATCAGTGTGAATAATTAGGATAACCGAGATGAGCAGTGGTTGAGGTAACTGATAATTGGGAGGCTTTCAGAAAAAGTAAGGGGCCTGACACACTGTAAGTGGAAATGGATGTCGAGATTGGAATCATGATGTATAATTGTGAAATGAATGGGGAAGTGTGATGACAAAGTGCTATGTAAGAAAGAAATATTTGGATCACAGGTAAAATCCTTAGATGGATTACAAAATGGCTAAATGACAGAAAGCAAAAGGATGTAATTAACAATTACTCTTTAGAATAGGCTATGGTTATAAGTGGGGCTTCTCAGGAATTATTGGTTGAACCTCTCCTGTTTCTGATTTTCTTAAATGACAATGCTGAAGAGATACATGGCATGATGTCTAAATTTCCTGATGATGTGAAGACTGGGAGAGTGGTTATTGACAAGTCATCATAAGTTCCTTAGGAAGACTGCGGCTTTGAGGATGGTCAGATAAGCGAAAATATATTTTAATACTGAAAAAATGCAAGATTTTACACTTGGAGTGGTGGAATTAAAAATGGTAGAAGAAAATGATCTAATATTCACAATACAGAGACAAAATATTTTATGAAATGAAGAGATACTGAGGTTATAATTCCACTATATATGGTACCATTTCCACATGTGGAAGCCACACTTGAACATGGCATCAACATTAAGCTTGTCAAAAGGATTCAAAGATACAGCTGCTGAGATTGACACCTACAAAGAAAGATTTCGAATGTTGCACTTCCTAAGGAACCTTAGGAAGGATTTGAGGTCTATAAGGCTCAAAGATGAGCAATAAAATGAATGAGGGTGAAATTTTAACAATATTACAAAAAGTTTTCTTTTAGTAAACTATCATAAGTTGCCTGCCTGAGTATCAACAGAAAGAGGGAAACACATAGGTGGTTATCTCTTAATGGAAATAACCCACAAAGGAAATGACTCTTTTTAAAGTTCTGATTAGGTAGGGGTGTGTGTGTGTGTGTGTGTGTGTGTGTGTGTGTGTGTGTGTGTGTGTGTGTGTGTGTGTGTGTGTGTGTGTGTGTGTGTGGTAAACCCCTGATTTAACGGACTAATGGGGAGAAGGGGTGTTTGTTAATGACAAAGTCCGTTAAATCAAATGTAACTGGGGGCATTTTTTATTGTTCTTAAAAAAAGAGCTATCAACACTGTATTTTAAAGAAAAATGTTACAATTTGGACTTTAATTTACGGATATCAAAAACATTGTTTTTTTTTACATTGTAAATTTCACAAACATACTACTGAGATGCCTTGTTCTAATTTCTGTGCCACATTTAAGTTCATACGCTTTCTTTCAACTCCTCTATCACTTGATGCCATTTTAAACTGTAAGGATAGCAAAATTATTTAATAAATAAAGTCAATTCAGAAATCACAGAAACACTCTGTATACAACCTGACCGTACGATAGCTTGAGGCAGACTGAGAACGAAACAAAGCAAGTCAGTAGACTGCAGTTTAGTGTCCCGAGTCATGTTCAACTTGCAAGTCACCACCTGCTCTTATTTGTTATTTGTAATCTGAGAAAACAGCTATTTGAACATGTTTTCAGAAAGAATAAAAAACAAATTTCCTGAATTTGATTATAAAAATAAAAGTAGGTAATTATCAAAACAATAATGGAAATAGATAATTATTATTTGTCAGGTCTGTTAAATCCAAAATCGATTATATCTGGGTCCGTTAAATCGAGGGTTTACTGTACTAATACTTTAATGCCTCACAGCAGATGCTTATCCATACAAACTGACCACATGACACTGTGGTATTCTCTTCTCTTGAGGAGAATACCATGATATTTTCTTCTCCTCACAAAATATTCTTGTGAAGGTATCATGCCATGTATGACAATAAAACCAGTGGCACTGACCTTTCATTTACGGATAGCATTAATGTAACTCTAGTTATCTATCTATCCAATGCATTTTTGATCAGTTCTGTGTTTCAGTACAGAGCACCACTAAGCTATGAAAATAAGACTTTTTTTGCTATGGTAGCCAGTAAATAAAGCAGTGTACTGCCTAGTTTTAATAACACATGAAAACACTTCATTTTTATGTTGTTAATTACAAGACATTAAAAGTGAAAATCACACGTATTCTTTAAAAGTTGTCTGTTGCAGGATTTATGTTATTAAAAATGAAATAACTATCAAATATATATCATCATTATTTATTAGTTATGCAAGTCAGCAAAGGGTAAACTACAGAAAAAAATTTTAATGTCTGCCATTTACCTAAGACTATCCTATATATCATTATCTTCTGCAGAATAAAACATTAATTTTTGAAATGTTTCAAATTTAAAAATTTTAAATTAAAAGCAAAATTTTGAAAAATTTACATCTGCACCAGAATGACTAATAAGGACAGTCACTGAAATTCAGTCCTACAAATTCAAACAAACAAATTGACTGATCAGTAATGATCAATCATTTTGTATATAATCATGTATATAATATACATTTTTATATATATATATATATATATATATATATATATATAAGATAAATGAACAAATTTATTTAGTGCAGAATATAATATATGATAAAAGGTAGAAGCAAAGAAAGTACAGTGTACCCTGGTAGCGAAAGGCTGTGTGAACGAAGTAGGGGGGGGGGGGGGGTAAAGAATTCAGTAAGGCTAATAATTGAAAGAATATGTACCAAGTGAAAATTTGAACAAACGACCAAGGAGGAAATACATTATGGAAGACTTGGCAATGTATTTCCTCCTTGGTCGTTTGTTCAAATTTTCACTTGGTACATATTCTTTCAATTATTAGCCTTACTGAATTCTTTACCCCCCCCCCCCTACTTCGTTCACACAGCCTTTCGCTACCAGGGTACACTGTACTTTCTTTGCTTCTACCTTTTATCATATATTATATTCTGCACTAAATAAATTTGTTCATTTATCTTATAGACATTATGGCTGTAGGGTACTTTTTGCGATAGCAGTGTCCCTGAGCCATAACTTATTCTATTATAACTCTGTCTTATCTCTTTCTGCTTTCCTACATCTTTTCTATTACTTTATTATTATATATATATATATATATATAAATAAAATGTATCTACCAGCTAAAGGAATTGATTCCCACCCCCACCATATTTGACACAGAGATTCATAAAATTGTTGTGCAGACCTCCACACTGCAACAAAAGCACTTTTAAAGCATATTTTTTTTTTAGAAAGAAATATAACCATTGCCTTCCTCAATGCAGGACAAACGTACTAATGGAATAAAAAAAAAAATTAAAACAGGAGCACAGGTTTTGAAAACAAATGGAGAAATTCCATTGGAACCAGGAGTTTTCTTGGCATCAAGACTGTTCAGAATTCTTCTAATATCCTTCTGTCAGAAGACTTAGAAGTAGGATGATAATTAATCAGATTTATCTTTAGCTGATGACAACAGAACCATCAGGTTGTAACAGAAGTGAAAGTATAGATGGACAGAAATTGTGGACAATAACTTTTGACCAGAATCCTTGATTAATGCAGGACAAGAAGCAAATTTTCTGTTTTATTATTATCAATTTATTTTTCCTTGAAGAGGCATCCCTGGAACAGCTATTGGCTAGAAGGATGTGTGTCATACTTGAGTGTGAAGCAGGCCTCCGTGAGCATAAGGTTACATAGACAGTGGAACATTCACCTTGAAAGGTTACATACAAAGTCTTTATTATTACATTCAAAATTATTTAAACATCACATTTACATATTTGTCAAGACTTCCAAAATCTTAAAATTTCAATTTAGTTCATATCAAATATGCAATAACTGGTTGTTATTGTGTGGCAAACTGGTTGCCTCGGCAGCTGTTTTATCCAGTAAACAATCATTAGAGCTACTTGAGCTGGTGAAGCCTTGAAAACCTGTAGATTTTGTTGTTACAAAAATTCTGGATTAATCTTAATTGATTAAAAAGTTCTAAGGTGTTCGCTGTGAAAAAATGATTTGAGACTATCCAGATTGGAGTTGTTGCAGAGAAGAGTTCTTGTATCAATATTCCTGTGGGAGCCATGATGAGATTTCAAAAGACTATGTTGGGAGCATCCAATATTCCTGAGTAGTAGAGCAAATGTGTGTATATTTCTTGTAGTTATTGTCCATCTCCAGGGCAAGATATTCAGGTTGGACTGCAGGATGGCAAAAGGCTGTTTAGAGATCTTGTTGGGCCATCTCAAGAGTGAATACAGTATTCAATACTGAAAAATGGTTGCTAGGTGGAGCAAAGGACCAAATCCATGAGGCATATAGCAAGATGGGAAGAACACATTTTAAGATGTGTTCTTCCCATTCTATTAAAAATTTTAGTTGCCATATTCACTGGTTCAACTGTATTTTCTTTATGTCATTTTAAGGTATACTTTTTGACTAGACCCGGGTTTCTGATGACAATTAGTTCCAGTTTAGCAGCCTGCAGCACCACACAGATTTTTGCTTTGATGAAATTAAGATGTTGAGTGAAGATTAAACCCTTGCCCCATTTTAGGCTAAGGCCAAAAATGGGATGAGAGATGGCATATCCTCTTAGCCATATGATCATCCTCTTATCTGTTCCTACTGTTTTCTTTGTAATTGTCACGTGTGCAGATTTACTTGGGTTTAAGAGTAACCCCATGCAGTCTAGGTAATACTCCAGTTCATCCATTTTAATAAATACTTGATGGTTAATTTGCTTGACTTGTTTTTGATCTGTACATTTGATGGAGAATTTCATATATGTTATGTTGTTGTTATGGGTGTTTAATGGCGCATAAACTACTATGGCTATAATGCGCCTCATATATGTTATAAAGTTATCTTTATATGATGGCAAAAAATGGATTCAAGGGCTGCAGCAAACAGTGTTGAGGAGAGAGGGAGAGAGAGAGAGAGAGAGAAAAAAAAAAAAAAAAAAAAACTCTCCCTGCCAAACTTCCTAAGAAATGTATTGAATATTTAAATCTTCATAGGAGATTACAAGGTGTCTTTTCTCTAAAATGCTATATAAAATATTTAGGAAATTGCCTTTTATGTTGAACTACTGTGATGGAATTTGTTTAAGAGCAATTACTGAGATGTTGTCTAATGCTGCTGATATGTCTAAGATGATATCAAACCGGTCCTTGTTGTTGAGAGCTTTCTGCATTTGAAAAAGTCTCGAGGAGATTTGTTTATCCTGTTCAAAATCAAGTCTGGGTTAATTAATAATTGCTTTACAACTGTTGCAAGCTTTAGTGTAGATAGAAAATGGAACACAGATTGGATACAAACCAAGTGTGACATGCTCATTTTTACTCTGAGCAACCAAGGTTTAGATAAAGGATAATATTTTAGGGTGGAATGAGGAATACAGAATTTCATTCCACAATGAGACAGTTTAAAATGGTAATTCAGCCAAAAAAAAAAGTGGAATAGAAATCACACAGATCATCCCATTTCATATCTTTGTACTGCTCAATGACTATGGCCATGACTACATTGGAGAAGAGACCATAACCAAGTTATAATCTAAGATACTTAGAGGAGATCACTGATATTAATTAATTATGTACTTCGAAGGCCTTTTGGTGTGGAAAAAGATCAAAAGCGTTAGATGTGTGGTTAGGACTGTTCACTATTCTGCCAGATATATGAATAAGTTGTATAAAGTCATTAGTAATTGCAAAGCTTCTGCACTGGACCGTGCAAAGGTATTCGGGGACCCGGATGCAAAATCAGTTAAGGGCATTGTTTATTTATGTTAAGACATTGATGGCCCCCTTGATTGGGGCAGCACATCCAATGCACTCCATTTGCATGGCCCTGCTTCTGCATCTCAAATAGCTGGATCTGCGCAACTAGAAACAAGCCAGCTGGAGTCAAAAATGTTAAAATCACCAAGGAAACTTATTTCCCTGTTAGAAAGAAAAAAAAAAAAAAGAGAGAGAGAGAGAGAAAAAAGTTAGGCTTTGAAGAAAGGAAGTCAAAGGGTTCTACATGATTCATAGAGTTGGGGAATCAGACACAGCATTAGACAAGATGAATTTGACAGAAAGCAACAGAGTTTGCAAAGGAGTTCAAAAAGAGGAGATTCCAGATTAAGAAGTCTTTATTAAGCAACATCAGAGCAAACAAATGCATAAGTACCATCTCTGAGGTGAAGTTATCACAGATTAAATAAAGGGCAAATGAGATGATTAGTGGTTGAAACAACCCATCATTTGGATTCTATCAGAAAAAGTAAGGACTTGGTAGAATGAGGGAGTTTTTAGGAGTTTCACACCTTTTTTTGCAGATAAGGTTTGTTCTTTTGTAAGGACCCATCCTTACAATAATAATTAATAAAGTCTTGTTAAATATTGGGAGAGTTAATTGTAGTGTAAACAGTCTGTTTTCAGTTCAAATATCATGTGTTAGGAAACACTGGAATTTGAAAGTTATTCCAGACACTCCCAGCTTAAGTTATATCCCTCGTTTGTAAAGGATTCCTTAGTGAGTCGTTAATTGTAATAGACCGAAACAAATCCCACTTAAGACAGGGGCATACACTCAAGAGAAAAGGGCACTGAGTACGGAAGTACCCTCTTAAAAATTTCACGGTGCGACTACTAGCAGGTGTGGGCAACGTAGTAATGGATGCGAGTATGAGGTCACAAGAGGATCTGGAATTTTCTTAGATGACCGGAACTTCCGTTTGCTTTTCGCGAAAGTTCCAGAAATTGCTAGACAAACGGAAGTTCTGACATAAAGGATGGAAGACACGCCCACGGAAGAGGAGAGGAGACGAATAAGAATTGCGAAGGAAGGGATGTGAATGTCAACGATTGGCCAGGAAGAAAGCGGAGGGAATTTTGGAGAGAGCGAAGAAATAGAAAGGAGTTTTTTTTTTTTTTTCGAAAAGAGTCGTGGTCTAGTTTGGGTGGTGGCTGCAGTCCTGGGGTAGATGGAAGCTGTAGTGGGAGAATTTGTGATAAGAACTTTGTGCAAGTTTAGAGTAGGAAGGAAAGTTCACTTGTAAAAGCTAATGCAGTATGGAGGAAGAAAGGAGAAACGCACACAGAGAATCCTAGAGGCAAATTTAATCAAATGAGATGTCGAGCGACTGGCTGACTCAGAAAGTACTTCAGTCCACGGACGCAATGCAGACTAAGAAAGAATATAGGATCCTGATTTAAATCCAGCAGTGCAGTACCCGGTAGGGAAACATCTGATAGATTGTGTTCCCCGGATGGGCAACCTTTTGCATTCCAGTCCATGCCTAGGCAGATAGGAAAGGAGACCGAGCAGGGAGAAATGCCCAGTCAATTACGTAAGTGTTAGATAAATTACTGAAAATAAAGGAACCTAATTTAATATTGGAAAGGACTATAGGAGAACGCTATAAAATTTAGGAGGGAATGTCTAAGTAATAAATATATATATAAATGTACAATTGTAATACATAAAGAAAGAAAAACAACCTAGCGGAGGGAATAAGAGTAATGTAATTAAGGTATAAGTTAGTCTGTAATTGGAAGTGAAGTTCTGTATTAATATTTGATTGAAAGAAATGATCTAATAAGTAACTAAGAATTGTTAACAATTGGGTAATGGATTAATAACTAGTGTGGAGTTAGAAGTTGAAATTTGAATTATTGTGAATGTTGATTTATAATGAATATACCTTATTGGAGTGGAGATTGATTAAACAGGTAGACCATTAAGGGATTGTTGATTGGCTGAACAGGAAGATAACTAATTAATTTAGTTGATTATTGTTGATTGTTGACCTGGCTACAAGGAAAGGTGATTGAATATATGTATTTTCCTAACAATTTTGAGAAACGAACACTTAGTGAATTTTATAGCCTGTTCATTAGCTGGTAGTTGATTATTCATTTATATGGACTGTTTAGGAGTAAAGAGAGACTGATTGTGTATGGTGAATACCATGACCTACTGAAACCTATGTAGAACATGAAGAGACAATGATATATATATATATATATATATATATATATATTAGAATTGGGTAGATGTTGATGATATACTTTGATTTTGATTACACGATATATACACATTTAAACGTTAGTAGGATAACAAGTTCCCACTAAATATGGTATTCAGTTAGATGTTGTAGCAAGTTTTATTATGTATGATATGCCAATAAACATTGTTATATTCAACACTCATGAGTTTGTCTGTCATTCCGAACATCAGCCAGTCCAGTGGAAGAATACCTATTATATTTTTGGGGTCCCCTGGAGTCTGGGATTTTCTGAAATCAATCAAGTCAGGTGTTAAAGTGGGAGGGGTTAATAAGGGGATATATAAATATATATATATATAAAAAATAATAAAATATACAAGGATATATAAAAATAAAATAATAAAGATAAAAATCCCACCCCCACACTTTTCCATGATGCGGTGCGTAGATAAAATAAAAGTAGAGAGAAAGGAATGTTTCTTAATTAAATTTTTGGATAATAGTATATGCATAGGAAGAACATACTTTTAAACTCAGTCTCATCCAGGTATCAAACAAATATTATTAGAAAATATTTTAATTTATATGAGATCTGCTGTTAGTTATGCCTCTACTACTTGTCATTTAGTAGCCCCTCTTTAATTATATCTGTTTTGGGAGCTGAATACTAGATCATTAAAACACTGGAAGCCATGATGTCTCTTCAAGAACTGTAATGTTGCAGAACATTACAGTTCTTACATCATATGCCTCTACAACTTAGCATTAGTAGAGGTATATGATGCAAGAAAGCAAGCTTATGCAGCATCAGCCAAAAAAAAAAAAAAACCCCACTCCCATTTCAGCCCTCCGTTCGTTCGAAATACATGCCCAGCTGAGCCTTAAATTTATTTAGGCTATCAACTTCCACAACAAGGGATGGAAGTCTGTTCCACCAACCAACTACCCGCTGGCTAAAGGCAAATTTCCGAACATCTATCCTACATCTGTCTTTCCTCAATCTGAATTTATGCCCTCTCAGGTGATTATTCTGAGCAAGAGGAAGAATCCCATCGGCAATGAGCATGCTCAAACCATTCAATGCTTTATACACCTCTATCAAATCACCTCGCCGGTGCCTAGTCTCCAGACTCTGTAATTTGCAAAACTTAAGCCTTCTTCGTAAGAGCAACCCTTTGTTCCATTCACTAATCTTCTTGCCTTTCACTGTACTCGTTTCAGCAGCTCTACATCCTTCTTGAAATGAGGCCACCAGACCTGTATACAGTACTTAAGGTGTGGCCTGTCCATTGCCTTATATAAGGGAATAATCACATCCTTAACCCTGCTAGAAAAATTTCTGTATATCACTGACAAGATACCATGAGCTACTCTTGCAGCCCATCTGCACTGCTCAGAAAACTTCATATCTGCCTGCACAATTACTCCTAGGTCCTTTTCATTCTCTACCACTGTCAGTGTAGTACCCCAGAGTTGATACGTTGCTCTGGGGTTATAGTTTCCCATATGTAGTACTTTACATTTGTGAATGTTAAACTTCATTTGCCATCTCTCAGTCCATCTGCTCAACATTTCCAGATCCTGTTGCAGCAGCATAGCGTCAGTAATGTCATTAGCAACCCTGCCAACCTTTGTATCGTCTGCAAACTTGGACATTAAGCTTGATATACGATCATCAATATCATTTATAAATACAAAAAACAACAATGGACCCAACATTGAACCCTGAGGGACTCCACTAATAACATTAGTCCACAATGAGCAGTGTCCATTGATTATCCCTCTGTCTTCTCCCCCTCAACCATCCTTTATCCATAGCAGCAATTTCCCTCCAATGCCACACTGCTCCAATTTGTGCAGCAGTCTTCCATGTGCAACAGTATCAAAAGCCTTTCTAAGATCCAAATATATAATATCAAAGTTATTCCCTGCATCCAGTTCTTTTGTGACTGCATCATAGTATCCAATCAAATTGGTCAGGCACTACTTTCCCTTAATAAAACCATGCTGTGTCCGAGCTATAACTCAAGTCTTGTCTAGATGATCCCGCAGTGCTTCTTTAACCACTGCTTCCATTAATTTTCCTGGAACAGAAGTTAAACTAACAGGTCTATAATTACTTATGTCAGCCTTTGATCTTCCTTTGTGAATTGGGGTCACATTTGCATATCTCCAGTCTATGGGTACCTCCCCTGAATCCAAAGAAGCTCTCATAATTATGGCTAAGGGTTTGCTTACTTCCTTTGCTGCCTCCTTTAATATAACTGGATAGATCCCATCCACCCCAGGTGCCTTTTTTATGTTTATCCTCAACAATTTCTTCTCCACTTTCCTCACAGTTATTACAAAATAATCTAGCTCACTGCCAGAGTTTACTTCACCCCTGGCATTCCCCTTCCTGGATAACTCCTCATGTGTGAATGTAGATGCAAAATGCTCGTTTAGTTTGTTAGCCACCTGAGCAGGATCCTCAACTGTTGAACCATTAATATCCAGTGGAACAATCTGATTCATCCCCTTCCTTCTAGAGTTTACATAAGTAAAGAACTCTTTGCTGTTTTTCTTTGCATCCTTTGCCAAAGATTTCTCGTAATCTGCCTTTGCCTGCCTAATCTACTTTGTGACTTGGTTACTGACCAGTTTATATCTATCATAGGCTTCCATGTCACTTGTTAATTTATATGTATCCCATGCATTTTTCTTCTCTGCCATATGTCTCATTAGTTCATCTGGCATCCATTTAGGCCTAAATCTTGAACAGTATTTCTTAGTTGGTATTTAAAGCCTAGTAGCTTCCAAGATAAGTTCTTTGAATGCTTCCCATTTTGAATTTGCTGTTGGTAACATCATCAGTTGGTCCCACTGTATAGAATTTAAATACTGTCTCAGACCATCGTAGTCGCCTTTACGAAAGCAAAAACTCTTCCCTTTACCCCTGATGGTAGTTACCCCTTTGAGTAATTCCCACTTCAGCACACTGTGATCACTGCCACCTAGTGGTTCGTTTATCTGCAGATTCTTAATGCATGAAGAATCACTACTGATAATCAGATCAAGAGTATTACTCCCTCTAGTTGCCTCCCGAACATGCTGATGTAGAAAACAATCATTCAATAAATCCACAAAAGCCTTGCTAGTGTGTGAGTGACCAACACACAAATTCCAGTCAATATCTGGGAAATTAAAATCCCCCATTATAAGACTCTCTGATTTACTGGCCCACTATTTCCCTGTACAGTTTCTTATTATACTCATCAGAGTCATTAGGCCTACAGCACACTCCTACTCTCAATTTTGATCTCCCAATGCTTATGTCACACCAAACTGACTCGACACTGCACTGTCCAGCGATGTCAACTGGTTTCACTTCCTTGGATATTGTGCATTTCTTAACTAATAGCATAACCCCTCCTCCCTTCCTATCCTTTCTGTACACATTGTACTCCCCAAATTCCAGTTCTGCATTCCTTATATCTGTGTGACACCATGTCTCTGATATCCCAACAATATCTGACTGATGTTTTGAGCAATACCTCAAATTCATCAAATTTATTTACCAAACTCCTAGCATTGGTGTACACGCAAGTATACATGCACTTGTTCCTATTCTTAGCTATCCTAACACAACCCATGTGTTTACTTGTACCGCATGACTCCCAGCAGTCTCTGAAATACCCTGCATCTTGTTTTCCAGGCTGCTGCTCATTCCAATAGAAGCAGTGCAAGAATCACTTTCACCTCTACCAGTGGCTACTGTTAATCTATTAGTCCTTGTATCCCCCACAAACTAGCAGTTTTTCGACCCACCTAACATTGCCTCGATAGCATCAGCAAATATTCTTGTACCCTTTCTATTTTAGTGTATCCCATCCCTGTAGAAGCAGTCTCTTTTTTGTTAACAAATACAGACCAGGCTGAAAAAAATTCTAACCCTTGAGCCTTGCACAATCTTTCCAGGGCCGAATTGATCGGCAAGGCTCTCATCATATACTCCCTCCTATTGTGTCCTGGCAGAATTGCAAGACACTTTCAAATTCAACTCTAATTCGCGGTTTTTTTTTCAACAGTGACCTGTACTTGTCAAGTAATTCCGCCTGTCTCCTTCTCTTAATATCATTAGTGCCAATGTGTACAACTATATCACCTTTTGTGCCCTTAAAAAATGATATCTGCTCTACAATGTCATCAACCTTTGCCCCTGGCAGACATACCCTGGTCCTGTTCCACCTATCCTTTTTACATACCATGTTCCCCGTTTCCCTGACAATAGAGTCATCAACAACTACTAATTCTTGTAGGACCAGCGTATTCTGCCTTGGGGGTTGCCGCTGTGTTGCGTGACCAAGTGCAAGCTCGGGCGTTGATGTGGGCAGCTGAGAGCTTTATGGGCCCCTCAATTTAGATCCTTCGAGGGCATCCACCCTGTTCCTTCAAGCTCTCATATAGACCCATAACAACACTGAGTTGTCGCCCGATTTCCTTACATCGCGCACACACAAAGACATCCCCCATGGCAATATTATGTCCCATACCCAATTGCTTCACAAACATCAAGCAAGCGGTGCATTTTAAAAGGCTGTGATTCAGAGGGCAACTGCCCCCCTCAGTTCTCCCCTGAGCCACAGCACTCCCATTAGCTTGATTGAGCCTTTTGCTTTGCTGCTCTGAGTCATGATTTCAATTTAATTTCAATAAAATTTCAATTTCAGTACAAAATTATAACCCTAAACTTGTATCCCAACACAGTTATAACGCTATATATATTTTTCAGTATCGAGTATTATCTATGAGTTCCAATTCTATAACTTCCGTATCAAGTTATGTATTAATTAATTATGTTACGTTTGTAAAATCTAAGTCATTATATGTATTTAGTTAACTTCATCAAACTCAGGATTGTTTGGTAAACTGCAGCTTTAAAAAATACAATTCATATAATTTCATAGAGAGAGAGAGTCTGATTTCCTTGAATCTGTTAGCATGGAGGATTCCTCAAAACTGGCTAAATGCTGGTTCTATACTTTGGTCAGCATTTTATAGAGTGAAGTAATGCCATCATTTCATTTATGCTACTTTGAGTTAATTAACACTCATAATTCATTCTGACTTATGAGACCTGAATCCTGAGTATTATTACGTCATTGATGAATGTCAATGTAGATGAATACAATCAAGATATTCCATAAGCAAGATCGAAGATCCATTAAGGTCCAAGTTTCGGAACCAAATATTAAAGCTGGCTTAGAGATTATTTCAATAAAGGCAATAAAGGATTGTATATTTTTTTTCTCTTCAATCTTCCTTTAAGAAAATCTTGCTAACCTATCCAAAACCGTCATCCTTTCAACAATCTCTTTCATTATCTTTCTTTGCCCTCTCTTATATTTTATTCTTACACCTGGCAACAGATGTAAGAATAAAATATAAGGGAATTGAGAGGAGACTAAGTACCTGCGAGGTGATCTGATTGAGGCGTTGAAGGCTTTGAATGGATTGAGTAAGCTCAATGCTGATGGTAGTCTGCTCTCGTTCAAACTACACACAGGAGGGAGCATAAATTCAAACAGAGGAAGGATCATTGCAGAATATAGGTTGGAAGTTTGCTTTCAGCCAGCTGGTGGTTGATTGTTGGAACAAACTTCCATCTGTTGCTGTTCCATCAGTGTGAAGATAAGCTTGAATAAATTCAAGTAGAAAAACTATTGAAGGAGTGGGTAGGTGAAATGGGAAGGGTTTTTTTTTTTTTTTTTTGGCTGATATAAGCTTGCTTTCTTGCATCATTTGCCATTACTAATAGTAATAACATTCTCTATTCTCTACCTTAAATACTGAAATGGGCAATAACTTTTGCTATGTTGGAAACATTCTAATTCAACAACCAAACTAAAGAAATCAGATCACATGCAGGGCAAGCAATTAAATAGTAAGGTGAATTTGGAATTAAAAATGAGGCCTTTGGAATATTTAGTCTATATATCTATGTAGAATATAGATATACAGACTAAAATATAGATATATAGATAGTTAACAAAACATAATGAAACAATTAATATTCGAAGTTGCATCATTAGCCACTACTAATGCTAATTGTTGTTTTTTTTTTTTTTTTTTTTAATTTCTTTAACTGTGTAGGTTCCTCTTCCACATAGAAATATAGCATCCAGGTTCAGACTAATTCCAAAAGCATCTGAGATGTGGTGACCACAGAAAACTATCAAAATCAAATGGATATGCAAAGTTAGTAACAAAATAATTTTACAAGTGGCAAAGGCAGATAATAAAGAATGTAGAGAGGAGAAAATTAGCATAATCTGAGAGGTGATAACTACAAAATACCACAAACTGAACTAGAGAGGGAGATGTAGAATCCAGAGGAAGAAGAAATGCATGGATGACTGAACTGAATGCCGACCTCCCTGTTGGAAATGGCACTTAAAGGTTTTCTTCATACACACTCCTAGATTACAGCAATTCCCAATAGCACTAGATACACCAGACTATGATGAACCTAGCACACAAATTTCAACATCAACCAGAACCTAGCCTAGGTGAAAATGGCCTTTCAGAAGAAAGTGGACATAAGATGAATAACCTAACTTCATTTACATAGTTCTAGGAAGATACATCCAACTTTCAGTAAAATCTGCATAAACCAGTGATATGCATACTCTGGGTGTATGTGAAATCTTTTCAGGATTATGCTAGCATATGAAATATAATATCTCTATATAAGCCTAAAACATAATAACGTTTTACGCTAATTTTAGTTTTTATTTACAAAAAGAGATCATCTGAAATACTAATTGCCGACATAATATAGGATGACAGGGATGCTTTAGCGCAGAAAACATATCTGAGGTAAATCACGGAGCCTTCTCTTCCCTCTGAGAGCATGAGAGTTCTGTGATTTGATCGAGTACCAACCGCCGTAATGCGTCTCAAATCTGACAGATAATCGCCGGCACTTTTTATTTATTATTATTATTTTTAAATACCGTCCCCAGTTATTTTGCCCTCGACTCTAGGATTCAGAAGTCGAGTGCAAGATAACTGTGGTGGATGGTTGAAAAAAATGGGTACAACTCGACTCTAAAAAATTCTTGAGGCGGCCCTACTTTTCGAACATGAGGTGAGGGAGAGAAATATTCGTTTTACGCTGAGCTAAGCGCAACTCTAGTTTTAATTTAACTACTTCATCGATAAAATAGTGTTATTTTACTCACCTTTTACCCCATTCCCATATAATACCTGGGAATGATGGACTTTTTGCCATTTCCGGGTTTTCACTACATAAAAAGCGATCATCTTCATTCTCATCCAAGCTGGATGTTGAAGTAATCTGCGACTGGCTAAATTCCATTACACAACATTAAAAAGCAAATTAAACTATGACGATTTTAAGTCCTCCGGAAAATAGAGTCAGCTAAAAACCAAATAAGCACCTTGTAGTTCAAATCTAACTGCACATAATTAACTGAATTCTTCATCGTTGTTTGTCCGAGGAACAAAGTAACGAAACATCATGCACTGCAGCTATATTAACTTGTCAGTTCGGTAAGCCTTTCTTCTCTCTCGAAATTTAAATTTCTTCATAATTATATATAAAGAGTGCTATCTGTTCGGTAGTAAAACATATCTTTACAGTGACTCAGATTACTTTTTTAAAGCGAGAGTAGAAACACGAAAACACACACCCTAAGTAGCGAACAATGTCAGTAGAGTTGTTCGATTATCATCTCCTCCGTCACGACAGGGCGATTCCATTATGATGAGGGAATCAAAGGCGAGAGGCCTAAAGACCCACTTAATCAAAAACAACTCGACGTTATGTATACACAAACTGCTGTATCACAAACTAACACTTGAAGTAATCAAATAACAACCCAACCTATCCAAAATATTCTTAAGAACAATGAGTTGAAGGCTAAAATAATATCATCACAAGAAAACATGAACGAATGGCGACGCTGTCGACGTACACCGAGAATATAGACACGCAAACGGCAGCTCACGCTAACTTAAAATGTGCCCCACGGGAATAGCAGACGACTTCCGATATCCGCCAGTCCGTTCGCTTCTACCCATATGAATAGCTGTCAACACCAGCTGTGGACTGAAATGAATCAGGTGCATTTCATCACATGTCTAAGTCAAAATTACTAATGAAAAACGACATTTTATAACATCATATATACAAAAAAATAATAATACATAAATGCCCTGTTTATACAGTGAGTTGGCAAAAGAGAATCTATTGATATACATATAATAACACCGTTTGGTCAGTAGGTAACAGTCTCCACAAATTTTGTTTTCAATGAAATTGTGAACTCTGGCTGCAGTGGCCAAGAAGTCCACAATTTGTAATTGATTTATTCTACAGATAAACTAGCGTAAATGGTGGGCAATTTTTGGGGTAGCGTATGGGCTCGATCTCGTAATGTGCGTAAGTTATCCCTGCTCTTAGTCATTTATACTGAGTAGTCACTTTATACACCTATCATTTTAAAGATGTGGTGAGCTCCTTCACCAACATCATCATGTGCTCGTACCATGCGATATAAACCGGTGGGTGGACAATTGCACTGATTTGCACACTTACACGGATGTCGTAAGTGTGCAATTCTATGGGCTCTGGGCAGGCTTCTCATGGCAGTCGGTGCCAGACGAGCTGGTATGAGTACCCGAAAACTGCAACCCTGTTGGGGTTTCACGAACGATTCTATCTCGTGTGTGTCGAGATTGGTTCAATAAATTAATAACATCCAGCCAACAGTGATCCACTGGTGGAAACAACTCGTTAATGCAAGCCCAAATAGAGGCTGCCAAAACTGGAATAGGACAACGGAAAGATACAGTTTGTCAAATATTAACCCAGTGCAACAGTGGTAAAGAGGCGTTTCAGAACGCACAACAGGGTTTAAAGACAAGAAAGTTGTTTCCCCTAGTGTTCCACATATGTTGCATGGAATTCAGGCTTGAAGACTTTGGTGGCCACTCCACTTTTCAGTGGCCACCTTCACTCTGAAGAAAAATTCTTTACTAGTTACACTCCATCGGAGGGGGGGGGGATATTACCGTCTATTAGAAAGAACTAAAAGGTATATTGGATCCCCAAAAAGCTGTTATGTACTGCATTACATTGCCCCTCTCCCTAACTTCCCAAATTTCTGCCTATAGTAACTTGTGTTGAAGCAACACTTCGATATGCAAAAACTCGTTAGAACATGGACTCAGTGGAAGTCCATGTTCTGGAGGCCTCATTTTAGTAAAGATGTAGAGTTGCTTGAGCATGTATAGAGAAGGACAAGATTGATGAGGTGAATGAAGGGGTCCACTTACCAAGAAAGGCTTAAGTTCTGCAAATTGCAGTGGCTGGAGACTAGACACCTATGAGATTATCTGATTGAGGTGTACAAGGCTTTGAATAGGTTGAGTACGCTGAATTCTGATGGGAGTCTTCCGCTTGCTCAGATTAGGAACCTGAGGAGGAATAAATTCAAATTGAGGAAAGACAGTTGTAGAATAGATGTGTGGAAATTTGCATTTAGCCAGCGGGTGGTTAATTGCTGGAATACACTTCCATCTGTCGTTGTGGAAGTTGATAGCTTAAATAAATTCAAGGAGGAACTGGACAAACTTTTAGAGGGAATGAGTGTGTGAAATGTTTTTTTTTTTTTTTTTTTTTTTTTTTTAATGGCCGACACTACATAAGCTCATACACTTGCTTTCTTGTATCACATGCCTCCATTACATGGTTGTTACATACTGGTGGGTTCTCCAGCAGACAAATGTCTTCTAGAGAACAGAAAAGGAGATGCCCTTAAACTGAGAAAGTCTCAGTTTTATGATTTCCTTAGCAGATGTTGTCTTCGTAACTACTTGAAGGAAATAGTGACAGCAATGGCAACACCTTATAAATACTATGAATAGACTTCCCAATAAATCTAAAAAAAATTGGTCCAGACGGCTTTCTTCTATAGAAGGGACTCCACAATAAAAGAGCCCCTTTTATCAATCTTTAATCAGAAATTAAATTCCGGAACAATCCCGACAATGGGGAATCACTACAGAGTACAACCCATACCCAAAAGGAGAAAGCCTAAGGACTTCAAGACCGATCTCAGGCTGCTATTTATTAAAAGTGTTTGAAAAATCTATCTTATCAGTACTGGTCGACCAATGTTTGTCTCATAGACCTAAACATCTTCATATTGTGATCCCAAAAGATCTACATATACAAACCTATTGGACACCCTATTTAAAATTCAAACTGCTCTCATGTAAATCTTTCTCAAATTGCTTTCTCAGTAAATCTCAGCTGGACGTCATCTTCCTTGATATTTCAGCTGCTTATGATAAGCTCTCAATTTCCGCTCTCATTTACATTCCAGGAAGCCTGTTAAAAACCATTAATCTCATCCTTACACCAAGGATGAGGTTGATGCCATAAATCCTTCCAACAGGAGCGTTATAACGAGGGGAGTACCGCAGGGAGGTGTCCTGTCCGATTTGTTGTTCACCGTGGCCCTTGAACCTTTCCTAGCACAGGTACACTGATTTCTCATCATATACAGATGACCTCAAATTATAAATAACATCAAAAGAAAGACCCTGAACAAACTCATCTCATAAATCAACGAATCGCCGTCCTGATCAACAGTCTCGTAGTCCATCTATTGCAAATAGGTCTGGAGCTAAACATATCTAAGTCAGTTCAAATCACCTTTACAAAGAAGAGAATCAAGACTGATATCAGAGCCTATCACAACGGAGCCCAGATAAGGAAAGTGAAGTCTCACACTGACCTCGGCTTGATTTGGGATGAGTGCCTCACTTTCAGAACCATTTTTCGACCATGAAAACGAAGACTTTCTCGGCGGTGTGAGTGATTCGACAAGAGCTGATGGGGTTACTCAACGTCGACGGAGGATACGTCCAACGGTGCCTACAACCCATCGCATTATATGCATCAACAATGTGGTCTTCTGCCCCGACGTCGTATATAAACAGATTCCTGGCAGTAGTGTACTGGGTCACGGGGAACGCATTCACCATCTCCAGGGCTGTTTTATATACCAACCTAAATATCACTCCATGGAGAGTTCACATAGCATCCAGGAATATTCTTCTTCTGTCTCAGATGCTAACTGGTGCGATTGACGCCACCAGGCTTTATGGAGTTATTGCTACGCCATGTGCTGGACGCAGTAATGAGAACCCCTACTTACCGTTGCATTCTATACTGTCCAACCTCTGCTATCTGAAGAACTTCTTTCCGAACAACGCAGTCAACATTTTTAATTCATTGGCAATAGACCCTGTGAAATACTGTGAAGGCAAGCATCAGGATCATCTAGACAAGATGATGCTGCTGCTTGCCTGAGCCCACAGAGTTAAGTGCTTGAACTATAGAAGTATAAAGAAGCTAGAAACTTGAACTTTATAAAGATGGAAAATACCAACATATAAAATAACCGTTGGACATATACTTTTATATGACACTGAATAATTTCCTCTTCTAATTTTGTCGATAATTGCATTCTTTAAATAATACTGTAAATGGTTTGCACTTTTATAAATATTATTGTAAAAATTGCTATTCCTGCATTTTTGTACATCCTTCTAGCTGATTGGCCGTGTAAAAGGGGTGAAAGCAATCACTTGCTACAATAATAAACGGATTTAATAATAATAATGATGGTTACCGGAATAAGAAGCAATTTGATCTAAACAGATCCCTGATTTGCTAGTCTGGTTTGATGGCTGTAAGTCAAGCTGGAACGGACAGCCCACTAGCTGGATATCGATGAAGTGGCGTTGTTTTTCTTGAGGAAAACTAGGTCTAATTTTTAGGACATCACTCTGATAACGGAGTTCAACCTTTACCTGCCAGCCTCTTCAAAGGAGCCAATAAGCCAAAATGCGAACAATAGTCGTTGTTGGGTGTTAGGAACATCGGTAACTAAGACTATGTTGTTCCGTGTAAATTGCTTGTGTCCTGTTGTCTCGACGAAAAACCAGAGTTTCTGGGAGAAAAAAAACCTTGCTACCCTCGCCCGAGATCGACTAACTCAGCACATTGTGAAAAAAAAAAAAAAAAAAATCAAAAATTCCTCCCGTTATCAACGAGATTCGAACTGAGGTATTTTCTACCAGGTGTGGGGAGGATGGCGATCCTAACAACTGTGCTACCCACAAGGGCATGCGAGCAATAGCACATGCCTATTGATCCAAGGTCATGAGAGCATTGGAAGTTCTGCATGATATGCCAGAGGTTTCTCAAGTATTGGGTATGTTGAGGGTTTAATGGCTCCTGGGATTTTCCCATCTCCGCGTACGTTCTCTGTATCGAGTGACAGTGCCCTGTCAATGCCAGAGGTTTGACAGTGTGTGGGTCATGTAGAATGTGGTGCCAATTGTTCATCTGGCCTGTCAGCCACCGGGCACCTAGTGGGGCCCGATGTTACCATACCCAGCGACGGGGACGCCGGCCGGATGTACCAATAAGACTAATTGTACTCTGGCAGATCCTGCCACCTACTTTCCTAAGATTTCAGTAGTAAGACCTTAAAAAAAAAAAAAAAAATTTTCGCGGTTTGCTTAATAATTTTGTTTATACGATTTGTTTAAACATTGAATGGGATTTTTGCTGAATGAGTTTCTCTAGAGGTCTAATAGTTCGAGCAGTAATTTTGACGTATTAGATTTGGACCGGTGGGGTAATACGCTGTGCAGGAAACGTTTTGGGACGGGAGGCAGAAAACTGGGTGGGATAGAAGTAGAAGGAAGGGACCGATAGGGAAGGTAGTCCCTCGTTTTTCAGTAGGCATGCCCATGCCACACCAGAAGGAAAAGGGGGGTGGCGGGAGGGGGAGTAGATGTCCAGCCCCGTTTGCCAGATGATCTTCCTCGACTTTCAGGAGAACCGTCCAAGGTTTAAGAGTATGTTCGTTCCAGTCCTTGTATTTGGGTAGTCCTTTCAAGAGTCACCACACCACAGAGCACTCAGTGGTGCACGGGGAAAGAAACCGTTTGTCGTTACCATTTAGTAATTGCGGTTTTGTCTAGTCCAGTTTTCTGGTTGTTGTCTTGTCTGGCTTCACCTTGGAAAGGTTGGTGAGAACGTAGTCATTTTGTTGTTTTTCTGTATCACCATTTTTATGTCACTCTATGCAAGGCGATGATTGTTCTGAGCCTGGTGAACAGCTGATGAGCAAAGTTTGTTAGTGCTCCATATTCTTCACTCGAGTCCAGCAAATGTGATTCCATATTTTTTGGGAAGTACTTTATTGTAGTCATTAACCTACATCGTAAGTCCTCATAGTTTGGGTAGTTATACATGACGTATGTACAACTCTCCGCTTCACCACATGCGCATCTCGGGTCTTCTTCCAATCCCATCTGGGCCAGCTTTTCTTTGAAGGTGCCATGGCCTGTCAGTACATATGTTGTGTGAAGTCCTGGTTTGAACCAAGTGGGCGTTTGCAGGAATATTTTCCCCAGGTCCGGAATGAATTTTTTTGTAATACAGCCTTTGGTGGTTTCAGTCCAACGACGTTGCCAGATCCATGTGAGGTGGTTCTGAAGCCTATTCTTTTCCTCTTTACATGGCGTGCTGTTGTTAACCATGTAATCTAGGAAGGTGCAGGGAAGTCCCTTCACTATATGGTATATACATATTCATTAGCATTAGTAGAGGCATTTGATGCAAGAAAGCAAGCTTATGCAGCATCAGCCAAAAAAAAAAAAAAAAAAAAACCACTTCCACTTCACCCCTCTGTTCGTTCAAAATACCTGTCCAGCTGAGCCTTAAACTTATTTAGGCTATCAACCTCCACCACAAGGGATGGCAGTCTGTTCCACCAACCAACCACCCGCTGGCTAAAGGCAAATTTCCGCACGTCTATCCTACATCTGTCTTTCCTCAATTTGAATTTATGCCCTCTCAGGTGATTTTTCTGAGCTAGAGGAAGAATCCCATCAGCATTGAGCATGCTTAAACCATTCAAGGCTTTATACACCTCTATCAGATCACCTCGCTGGTGCCTAGTCTCCAGACACTGTAATTTGCAAAACTTAAGCCTTTCTTCGTAAGAGCACCCCTTTGTTCCATTCACTAATCTTGTTGCCCTTCTCTGTACTCGTTCCAGCAGCTCTACATCCTTCTTGAAATGAGGCCTCCAGACCTGTATACAGTACTCTAGGTGTGGCCTGACCATTGCCTTATACAATGGAATAATCACCTCCTTATCCCTGCTGGAAAAATTCCTGTATATCATTGACAATACTCCATGAGCTACTCTTGCAGCTCGTCTGCACTGCTCAGAGAACTTCATATCAGCCTGCACAATCACCCCCAAGTCCCTTTCATTCTCTACCACTGTCACTGTAGTACCACAGGGTTGATACGTTGCTCTGGGGTTGCTGTTTCCCATGTGTAGTACTTTACATTTGTCAATGTTAAACTTCATTTGCCACCTCTCAGCCCATCTGCTCAACCTTTCCAGATCCTGTTGCAGCAGCATAGTGTCAGTAGTGTCCTTGACAACCCTTCCAACCTTTGTATCATCTGCAAACTTGGACATTAAGCTTGATATACCATCATCAATATCATTTATAAATACAGAAAACAATAATGGACCCAACACTGAGCCCTGAGGGACTCCACTAATAACATTAGTCCACAATGAGCAGTGTCCATTGATTACCACTCTCTGTCTTCTCCCCCTCAACCACCCCTTTATCCATAGCAGCGATTTGCCTCCAATGTCACACTGCTCCAATTTGTGTAGCAGTCTTCCATGTGCAACAGTATCAAAAGCCTTTCTAAGATCCAAGTATATAATATCAAAGTTATTCCCTGCATCCAGTTCTTTTGTGACTGCATCATAGTATCCAATCAAGTTGGTCAGGCAAGACTTCCCCTTAACAAAACCATGCTGTGTCTGAGCTATAACTGAAGTCTTGTCTAAATGATCCTGCAGTGCTTCTTTAACCAGTGCCTCCATTAATTTTCCTGGAACAGAAGTTAAGCTCACAGGTCTATAATTACTTGTGTCAGCCTTTGATCCTCCTTTGTGAATTGGGGTCACATTTGCACATTTCCAGTCTATGGGTACCTCCCCTGAGTCCAAGGAAGCTCTCATAATTATGGCTAAGGGTTTGCTTACTTCCTTTGCTGCCTCCTTTAATATAACTGGATAGATCCCATCCACCCCGGGTGCCTTTCTTGTGTTTATCTTCAACAGTTTCTCCTCCACTTTACTCCCAGTTATTTCAAGATTCTGTAGCTTACTGCTAGAGTTGAATACACCTCTGGCATTCCCCTTGCTGAATAACTCCTCGTGTGAATGTCGATGCAAAATATTCATTTAGTTTGTTAGCTACCTGAGCAGGATCATCAACAGTTGACCCATCAATATCAAGTGGACCAATCTGATTCATCCCCTTGCTTCTAGAGTTTACATAAGTAAAGAACTCTTTGCTGTTTTTCTTTGCATCCCTTGCCAAGGATTTCTCGTAATCTGCCTTCGCCTGCCTAACCTCCTTTGTAACTTGGTTGCATATCAACTTGTATCTATCATAGGCTTCTGTGTCATGTGTTAATTTGTAAGTATCCCATGCATTTTTCTTCTCTGCCATATGCCTCATTAGTTCATCTGACATCCATTTTGGCCTAAACCTTGAACAATATTTCTTAGTTGGTATGTAAAGCCTAGTAGCTTCCAAGATAAGTTCTTTGAATGCTTCCCATTTTGAATTTGCTGTTGGTAACATCATCAGTTGGTCCCACTGTATAGAATTTAAATACTGTCTCAGTCCATCGTAGTCGCCTTTACGGAAGCAATAACCCTTCCCTTTACCCCTAATGGTAGTTACCTCTTTCAGTAAATCCCACTTCAGCACACTGTGATCACTGCCACCTAGTGGTTCATTTATCTGCAGATTCTTAATGCATGAAGAATCACTGCTGATAATCAAATCAAGAGTATTACTCCCTCTAGTTGCCTCACGAACATGCTGATGTAGAAAACAATCATCCAATAAATCCACAAAAGCCCTGCTAGTGTGTGAGTAACCAGCCCCCAAATTCCAGTCAATATCTGGGAAATTAAAATCTCCCATTATAAGACTCTCTGATTTACTGGCCCACTATTTCCCTGTACAGTTCCTTATTATACTCATCAGAGTCATTAGGCCTATAGCACACTCCTACTCTCAATTTTGATCTCCCAATGCTTATGTCACACCAAACTGACTCAACACTGCACTGTCCAGCGATGTCGACTGGCTTCACTTCCTTGGTTTTTATGTGTTTCTTAACTAATAGCATAACCCCTCCCCCCTTCCTATCCTGTCTATCCTTTCTGTAGACGTTGTACTCCCCAAATTGCATTTCTGCATCCCTTATATCTGTGTGACACCACGTCTCTGATATCCCAACAATATCTGCCTTCGATGTTTTGAGCAATACCTCAAATTCATCAAATTTATTTACTAAACTCCTAGCATTGGTGTACACGCAAGTATACCTGCACCTGTTTCTATTCTTAGCTACCCTAACACAACCCATGTGTTTACTTGTAGCGCAATGGCTCCCAGCAGTCTCTGAAATACCATGCATCTTGTTTTTCAGGCTTCTGCTCATTCTGATAGAAGCAGTGCAAGAATCTCTTTCACCTCTGCCAGTGGCTACTGTCAATCTATTGGTCTTTGTCTCCCCCCAAGCTAGCAGTTTTCCCGACCCACCTAACACTACCTCGATAGCATCAGCAAATATTCTTGCACCCTTTCTATTTAAGTGTATCCCATCCCTGATTTGATTCCACTGTTTGCAATTTCCAAGTCCAGGGGTAGGGCCCCCGCCAGGACCTACAGGGCATTAGTGCTTGTGGTGCTACAGGCTCGCGTGATAGTGAGCAACACAGTTTTTTGAATTGCGTCCAGGGTTCTCAGATTTACAACCATTACTGTTTTGGTGTACCAAGCCAGAGCTGAGTACAAGATGGCTGGGAAGAAGACTGTTTTATAATATAGGTTGAGGGTATATTTTGATAACCCCCAGTCCCGTCGTGTGATTCTTGCTAGTAGGCCAGTGTATCTTTGTAATGCAGCCTTTCCTACAACTTTTCAGCTGCGCTCTTTCTATAGAGGTCATTGCCAGAGTAGGCAGAGCACTGATTCTTGTTTTCGCTAGATAAACAAATTCGCATCAAGATATACTGAGTGGTTACTATATTAGATGAGTGAAATGGGAATCCTGGCTTACAACGCTTACTCGTCATTGCAGGTACACCTACCTAATAGCGACTAAGTCCCTCTTTAGCCTTCAGGGCATCTTGAATTCGTTGGGCAAGACTCAACGAAAGAAATGAAGTATGCCACAGGGAAGTTGCAGACTACTACTTCGAAAATCTCGTTCCACCTAATCTCACAGGTACTCAATTGGATTGAGATCTGGTGATGGTGGAGGTCACTACGGCAGGCTGAATTCACTCCCATGCTCTTCTCACATTCAATGTCACTTCAAACCTCCATCTTGTCCATTCCAGATCTATACAATTCTAAAAGTCTAATTAGATGTCTTGTGATATGGCACATGAAGACTTTGGTAGTCACTCCACTTTGGAGTGGCCACCAAACGTTGGAAGAACCTGTTTGCAGATTGATACACTGCAGCCATGAAGGGATGCACCTTAATGCCACACGAAGACAGTAAGCAAGAAAATATCAGCTCCTTCGCAAATTGGAAGGTCTGAATCAAATTTCGGCAGTGACATTTACTGCTTTGGATTTTCTTCACGCATGGCTGTAACAACAGGATTATTCTTTGTAGGACTGCATTTGGCCAGCTCAATATGCTGCAACTGCTGAAGGTATCCATTGGACAAATTCATCAGAGCAGCACTAAGAATCGATGCCGCTCCCATTAGGTTGTCCACTGGACCACGAACCCCTACTGAGACATGCTTAGCATCCATGAATTATAGGTACTGAGTGACGCACGGTCAGAGTGCTCTATTTAAAAAACATATATTTCACATTAGAACAACATGCATATTATTATTAGCCATATGGTGCAAGGAAGTCTGAGGCTTGTGCTGCACAAGAACAAAAAAATTCCCGAGTTACCCTGAGAGAGAGAGAGAGAGAGAGAGAGAGAGAGAGAGAGAGAGAGAGAGAGAGAGAGAGAGAGAGAGAGAGAGAAAGAAATGATGATATACAGCTCAGGACCCTGGGTGTGCCAAGCCCATGCTCACAATATATGCTCATGTCCATCAGTTACTACCTGTGCACAATTTCAGTTCGATTTACAAAGGGTTAAGTGCAAAACTCAACTATACCTCAACTTTTATACACCACTGTATACTAGTTGCAAGAATACTTATTGGAATCGTAACACAGATTATTCCTAACGGTCATAAGGGAAGAGATATTACGGATTTTATACTTAATACATCATGATTAAAAAAAAAAAAGCTAGGGGAGGGGGGGGAGAAGGCGAAAAAACAAAACAAAACAAAAACGTCGCTGATGGGTAGTTAACAAGTGAAATACATGTCCTTTGAACATTTTACCGTTCTAGTGGAGGAATTTTGTTACCTTTGATATTCTGCCATTACATAAGAAGTTTGAACCTTCTTGAAAGAATCAAGAAACTTTGGTGAAATTTAATATTCAAGAGGGCACACAAACGTGTGCATGTTACTGAAAACTTCATTATTTGCTAATTATATTTTATTAGGGCAGAATCGGAGGTGAGCTACTGAGGCGATTATGCAAGGTCCCATGTTCTCTCAAAAGTACATTTTAAAAATTTTAAAATTAATTATTTTTTGTTTGTTTTCATACTATCAGAACCAACCGGTGTTTCTTGGCGTAAGTGAAGTTGCACTTATTTCTGGTGGGTTTCCATGAAATAAGTTCCTCGTAACAGAGAAACTTATTTCATGGGATTTCATGCTTATAAATAATTTTAGCCTAATTAATTAAATCAAACAAATGACGAACCATTGGGACGCGCACAATGAGTAGCATGCATAGGGGGCCATAACGACACGCATCCATGCATTTGTATATAAAAAAATAAATAGGAAACTTTTATTAAAGAGAAATTTGTGTTATGGTTTCTCGATTTCGTCTGTTGTGTGCAAAATTATGTAGCGCCATACAGTAGTAGTGGCATGTGATGCAAGAAAGCAAGCTAATGTATGTATCATCAGCTGGGGGGGGGGAATTCACACATCCATTGTAAGTTTCGGCTTATTTATTTTAGTATTAAATGATGCAAAGAAACAAAAGTACACAGCATCAGCCAAAAAAAAAAAAAAAAAACCTACATCACTCATCCTATATCATTCGCAAAGTATCAACCAGGAATCAAGTTTATGATATTAACCGGAATTTAATATCAGGCTATTAACCAGTACTGAACCAGTACTGTAATGGATAAAAGGGCTTAAAGTGCGTTTTTTTTTTTTTTTTTTTTTAATTACTTGGGGTATATGTAATCAAATATACACGTAAGTGGGGGTTTCTTTAACGCTTATTAAGAAACAAAACAATTTTTATGATAGTATGCTATTATACCAGCGTTTCCCAAACTGTGTTCCGTGAAAAAATAGTGATTAATAAATTTTTTTTTTTTTTTTTTTTCAATTTAAGTTTTGTATATTTGACGCGTACAACATTTTTTGTATCAGTAGCGATATTTTATGTTTTTATTTTCACTTTGTTTTCAAAAATAAAATATATTTGAGGATTAATTATGTATATTTTATTTCAAAACCAAAAACCAAATAGCTAAAAAAGAATATTACGTGTTCCGTAAATATATTGTAAGGTAAAGTGTCCCGTGATCAAAAAAGAGTTTGGCAAACGCTGCTACACAGAGTATGGAGCTGAAACTGAGCAGGGAAACTTAAATCACTGTGATATCAAGTTGCACGGAAAAATATTTATCAGGCTTCAACAGATGAGAACTTATATTTCTCAAATCCCCACTTCTCTCAAATAACGTTATAACTTACATTACGTAAAAACCACCAGGAACTCACTCTTTAAGGCATAAAATCAAGAAAACGATGTTTCCAGTCTCCACAAATTTCTACGATAGACACAAAAATCAATATGGAAAATTATGATAATAATAAATAAATACCTACTTTGGATAATCCAGATAATCTGCCACATCCATACGTTCCATTTTGCAAGATGTTTTTCACTACACAACAGTCAATTATTTCTGCTGGAACATTCAAGTTTAAGTGCACAACCATTAGCTTTTACAAGTAGATCAATAACCCAGGATATTCGATAAGGATGTTCACAAGGGAAAATCAACATTACTGAAATCAAACTTTCTTTCAGTTTTAAATAATTAAATCTTGGAAGTGTTCAAGAAGACAAATGCCTCGTCGGGCAAGTAGGTCAGCGTTTTCGGTTGGCTAATAATGGTGTGCGCAACACTGCGAGAATTCTAGCAGGGAGATATTGGAATGTGGACGAAAAATCGTAAGAGGTGAAATAGAAATGTGAATTAAATGATTTATTATATGTAAGGTCAGAACCAACAAAGGAATGGAGAAATGGAGGTTTGATACAGGGGGCTCCCTAAACATACGTTACAATTACTCTTTCCTTGTATCTTGTTATAACAAAAAGCTAACTGTGGTCCTGCGGACGCCAGAGCGCTCGCTCCAAGAACATTGCCATGAAAAATACATGGCCAACGAAGCAGCTACGATGGTCAAGAACTCTCCTGATCCCTTATCCCAAGATATCACTGCACGTCCTGCTTACGGTGGAAGGAAAAATATCTTATAGTTCATTTAGCGTTTTTCAGTATAAAAAAATAGGCGGATAATCATTTCCACAATAGCATCAATGATAACGAAAAATAGCTTAAACATAAGGCTATATAATACCTACCTAAGCTTTATTTTTCGAATGAGGTTGCTTTGGGAGTTTCTCATAGTATTTTCAAGATCGCAGATACTGAAAACTATTAGTTATGATAACATAATTCTGTTAAGCCACTGGTTTATAATTAGCTTAGCAATAAAAACAGTGGAGAGCTAGCGAAAGATGCCAGTGCCACATACTGCGATACGATTATGAACTACAAGAAATAAAAAAGTCGCAAATACATTTAATAAATTGCAAGTTATACTAACATGCAATAATTAACTTCATTAGCATAATTATAAAAATAAACATCTTTTAACGAGATATGTCATTCCTTCTGGGTTAAAGGATAACAGTAATTTACTTTATTAATGCATTTCTAGTTCGCAACCCTATCGGCATACCTCGATGATTGCTTAAGCATTACTTAAGCAATCATCGAGGTATGCCGATGGTCACATGTGTTTAATAATCAGACAAGAAACGTGTATACAAAGTTAAGATACCATATTTCACACAAGGCTGCTCCAAGTACATAACTGCTAGCCTTGGTTCCAGATAAACATGTTGTCCACTTAAATGTAGATAATATTCACAGTTAGGGGTTAGGTGGCCAGAAGGTCATTTTTAAAAGGAAAAATGTTCTCTTTATTAGTTCAGATGTTTAGTTCGTTCTCTCTCCTCTTTTTTCTTAGAAATTTTCTTTTGTCTTCTTTTTATAATTTTGCGATAACAAAATAAGAGTTAAAGAAATAAGATAATTAATACTCAGTTATTACATAAGTGTAATTGAGGAAGGGCAGCACTGTATACTGCACATTAGAAGAGAAAACCATAACGAAACTACCTAAGCTATAATTTCGAAGAGCTTGTATTTTTCACAGAAAAAAAAAAAAGGGAAAAAAGCAGAATATAAGTATTACATTTAAAGTTTCATTCATTGTTTTTAACTGAATATTAGCATTAGTTGAGCCATATGATGCAAGAAAGCAAGCTTATGGAGCATCAGCCAAAAAAATAAAAAATAAAATAAATAAATAAAAACCTTCCCATTTCACCCATCCGGTTACTCCAAATGTTTGTCTAGTTCAGCCTTAAATTTATTTAAGCTATCAACTTCCACAACAATAGATGGAAGTCTGTTCCAGCAATCAACTACCCGCTGGCTAAAGGCAAACTTCCGCACATCTAGTCTACAACTGTCTTTCCTCAATTTGAATCTATGCCCCCTCAAGTTCTTAATCTGAGCAAGCGGAAGTATTCCATCAGCATTGAGCCTGCTCAAACCATTCAAGGCCTTGTACACCTCAATCAGATCACTCCACAGGTGCCTAGTGTCCAGATGCTGCAACTTACAGTTGTTACATGTTATGTGTATCGATTCTAGAGACCTTATATGGAACGATGCAAAACCTTTTGATCAACTTTGCTACCCTGAAAATTTGTCATTAAGTCAGTTGACATATCTTAACTTCGAAGATTTGTTATACAATTAATGCAAAAATTTATTTATAAAATCTGATAATGGTAAAGTTCTATCAAAATTCATTAAAAATGTAAGAATAACCGATGAAACGGGAATGCAACTATTTAGCGTTATTTACCGATGCAGGAACAGAAATGTTTACGTAAAAAGAGGAAAGTGGACAGGAATAAAACGTTAAAAAATCAAGCAACGTAAAATACTTCAATTTTATTTCATTGTCCACTAATTCTTCCATAAAGTCATCAATAAAAATCGAACTATCATAATGTTTCTAGAAATCCATAAAAACCATTAAAAACAAAGAAAATAGTAAAATCAAGAATGAGAAAAGGGTTAATGCTCTACTATAAAACAGTCAAATTGGTAGATTACATTTATTGTATAAAGCGGAACCTGCTAAAACTTTTTCAACGCCGCTAGTCAATTTAGAGAATTACAAACCAAGCCCAACACTGCCTTGAGAGCATCGGCAAATATCCTTGCATCCTTTCTATTTAAGTGTATCCAGTTCGTATAAAAACAGACCTGTAAGCCAGCACAGACCACGCTGAGAAAATTCTACCTCATGAGACTTGCACAGTCTCTACAGGGCCGAACTGATTGACAAGGCTCTCAACATGCACTCCCTCCTATTGTGTCTGGGAAGAATTGCAGACACTTTTAAATTTAATCCTAACTCTCGACTTTTTGACAACATTGCCCTGTACTGTACTTGCCAAGTAAGACCTCAGTTCTCCTGCTCTTAATATCATTAGTGCCAATTTACAACAATATCACCTTTCATGCCTATAAAAGATGATATATCTGTTCTATAACGTCATCTACTTTTGCCTCCTGGCAAACGTACCCTTGTCTTAATGTAGTCTCTGTTTCCATTCGGCGTGGACAAAGTAGCCAAAGAGTTCAAAAAACAGTCACACTCACTTTGCCAGTCGATGCTTGGACTTAGAAAGTTATTGGACATGGAGATATTTTATGGAGAAATTTCTTGGACACTCTTATTTTCTGGATCATAGTGGTCAAGATGATTGAGGATGAATGTTGGATCATAGGGATCCATCTTTATCAAATAACATTTTAAAATGCATCCTTTTCGTATTTGAAATGCGTTGTCGACAAACTTACATTCTGCATTTCTTCCGCAAGCCTCCTGGAGGGAAAACTGGTTCACCTTAATGTACCCTAGATCGAATAGAATTTTGTTGCACACGTTCTTTAGAAATTCGTAGTTGCAGCGATATCTACAACTATAAAGTTGCAGATATTGCTGCAACCATAAAAAAATCAAACAATATGTGGTATCTGTTTGGTTGGTTCAGTAACCAACAATTTCTCTGCTTTTTGTTTGTTTATGCGCTTCGTCGGTCGACGTTACCGGTCGTCTGCTTTCCACTCTGATTGATAACTTTACTAACTTCACTACAGACGAACAGTGTTGACATCAACAGTTTTATCCTTATTCACTTAATAATCCGCAAGTCAATTTCGACAGTCAGAACTCGATAACTTTATGTTGTTTGAGCTTTATGTTCGAAAAGATACTTTTACATTTAAAACTGACGTTCTTCATAGGTCTTCAAAAATGTGGACCGTCTGTTACGCCATTTGTTCGGAAGCATCATAACATTTAGTTTCATGATTGCAAATGGGTTTTAACCCTCCACGTGTATCCCTATCCATTAGGTCACAGGACAGAAATACACGTATCAGAATTTTCCGATACCAGCCTTGGTCTAAAATCTAAATTAAATCTTCGGCCTTGAAGCTTACAGTCAGCAATGGTCATACTAGCACTAAAATTACGGTTAAAAACACTTCGTCTTTAGCAGCTCAAACATATGCATGTTACAGTACTTCCCTTTTGTGTGGCAGAAAACAAAATGCGATAAGATATAGTGCCCATTTTCAATGGCATGCACAATAAACTACAGGACTGAACTGTTCCATCCATCTAAATTTTTGCGCATTTGCACACAAAAAAAAATTTATTCTGCATGAGAATATAACAATGCTAGTGGGCATATCAAAAATCAATAAGAACTGTTCTGACTATAGTTATCAAAGCTACATCACGACTTTGAGGCAGCGGTTAAGTGTTTTTTCCTTCTGCTGCTATACGCAAGGTGCTTCAAGTAAAAGAGACCATGTTCTGTCGCGTTTACTTTTTATAGTCTATCTGTCGTTTGAACCTTTCTTGTTGTATTGGGCTGAAATTTTTGAATCTAATGTTAAAACCGGACTAGATTTTTAAAGTTAAGATTTTACGGTTTCTAAATTAAAGTTTCGTATAATGAACTGGTTTTTCTCAATGGAAAAGATGCCCTCCGAAACTGAAACGAATGTAGACCAATTTTATTTGAAGTGTACTTTCGTTTCAGAAGTACACCGATGACGTTTTTAGATTAAACCCCGGATGGGGAAAAATTCCTAGTGAGAAAAAAAAAGCAGTTGGTTAGGCAACGTTTAAATTTGTAAATCGTAAAACCTAAACTGGAATCAAAACTTAGTAATCGAATCTTAGTCCAATTTTAGCACCAAATCCAAAACTTTCAGCCAAAATATGTCAAAGTCCAGCTAACAAATAGCCTATACAATTATGAACACATATTTGGTGGTCACTGATAAATACCTTCTTCTGACTTTTCCGTTGAGGACCTTCACATTTCTTTCATAAGAATGCTGGCTTCATCTCCAAATGTAAATAATTTCGCATGACACGATTTAGTATTAGCCATATAGTGCAAGAAAGCCAAGGTTTTTGCTACACCGGAAAAAAAATAAAAATAAATAAAAATAATTTTAAAAAATGTAAAAGTATATAAGAAAATATACAAATTACGCGCTTTCCTGCTCGTGCAGGCAATGAACTGGTTTTTCCAGCCTCAACTACCTGTGGAGGCAACTTGTTCCAGTAAACAACTCGTTGGCTAAAAGAAAAAAAAACTTTTTACAGTCTATTCTAAACCTGTAATTTGAATTCATGGTCACCGTAGTTCTGAAATTCATTATAACAATGAAAATTTTGCCTTCATTCATTTTACTAATCCCTCTCAGAGCGTTATAAACCTCAATCAGGTCCTCTCTAAGGTGATACAGAGTTTGGCTGGGTTGCCAAGCTCTGTAGACTACATAATCGAAGTCGCCCTTTTGCCGACCTCATCATGCGAGTTTACCCGTCTTTAGATCCTTTTAAGAAGCTCATTGTCATTTTTCACATGAGGTCTCCATACTTAAACTTAGTATTCCAAGTGCGATATTACAATTGCCTGATACAGTGGGATTCTGACCTCCCATCTATAAAGGTTCGATAAATCAATAGGATATTCCTGGCTTCCTGTTTACACTGCTCAGAGAACTTCATATCGGGAGGGGGGGGGGACTTCGATTTCTCCTCTTGTCACCCAGCAGTCATCCTTCTAACAATTACGACCTAAATCCCCTTTCGGAGGGACATTAATAGTCAGTGATCCAACTTCTCTCAAAGATAGTTTCGTAAATAGAAGATATGCCTAGTGGGCTAACCCCACTCAAGGAACAACTGAAGTATGGCGTAACAAAGGCAAAACAATCGATCAAGCTAACATACTGGAGACCATATACAATATAACATCCACTCAAATAAAGTCGAGAAATTTCGTATCGAGACATGGCCATCCACAACATATGACAATATATCTAAATTCTTTGAGGAACAAATAAGGGTTAAGGTGGCTGTGAAACTTATGAAAACATGATATCCCTCTTATGCATATTCAGTTATGATGGGCGTACCTAGTTTCGTCTGATAATCCTCATTTAATTCTCTTCCCTGATGTGAGCAGGAAAAGCTGCATTTTCGTCCGAGCACGATTTTATACCTGGGACTTAGTAAGGTGGGGGGGGCAGTTGACTTTCCCCCGTCAAAGGTAAATTACTGATCATACCCAGTGATTATATATATAAGTTATATTAATATATTGAATTAAGTATAGATAAATGGATGCGAAAGTTATGCAATTATCTTTTTCGGTTGTATGATAAAATATACCGCATAATTACACAGCGCGTCAATTTGGTGTGGAAGTAAAACAGTCAAATGTTTAACAAAATAATGATAAAATAGATTTTTAAGAAACAAAACAAATATAAATTTAAAAACTAAAGTAATCAGAAGTTAATTTTACATATTCTAACACTATCATTTGTTTATTGTCATACTACTAATTAGTGGCGTATCCAGGTATCACGTAAGGGGGGGGGGTTATGAGGTTTTTGAGGGATTTTTTTAGAACGCCTCCTGCGTTCTTTTTCTTTAATTTCATATTTTTGGTAAGGGGGCAATTCTCCCTCTGCCCATCCCTGCTACTAATTGTATTCTCCCTTTCTTTATCCTGTGAACTCCTTTTATCTCATGTGGTCGCCCGGGATTATAAACAGATGTATTTTATTTCTTTATATAAACCAAAATTAAAAGTTATTCAAAGGATCATTACTGTAGTATTTCATGTTACTCGGTTCCTGTGTAATTAAAGTGGGCGCCAATCTAAATGTATTCCAAATTAGCCGCTCCGGCCGTTTAAATTATCATGTAATTTTACAGCACACCCTTATTCTAATTTTGTCCTACGCTGTTTTTGTATATACAATATTTTTAAAGGTTTTCGTTGTATTCGCATCTTACAGAACTTAAATTTATTTTAAAATTCTGTTTATACTCCAAGACGACCACATGTAAGTCAGAGGAATTCACAGTATAGAGAAAATACAAGGAATTGTTTTACCATACTCAGTGGAATGTTCTTGTTTTTGTAGAAATGTTCAGTGCTTCTTATGTTATTGATTTTTTTTTTTTTTTTGCCTTATCGCGGTTTACGCATATACGGTGGAAGTGATTACGTAGCATCTTAATTTATTCTTGAACTCAGACACGTTGCGTGGTTGTTACTGCTGTTGCTTCGTACAGATCATATAGTTGTCAGTGTCGTTACTCCATAAAAAAAAAAAAAAGTAAAAAAATAAATAAATTTTCTGTTTATACTCCGGGTCGACCACACAGTCACGGAAGTTCACAAGATAGAGAGAATATAAGAAACAGCACCGTATTTATTGTATTTGCAATCCTACTAATCACTGTTTTACAGTAGAGCATTAATCCCTTTCTAATTCTTGATTTTAATAATTTCTTTATTTGTTTTTAATGGTTTCCAGATACACTGATAGTTTCATTTTATTGATTGCCTCCTCGAAGACAAAGCAGACAGTTATATATTGCTTGATTTTAATATTTGTTTTCTTTCTGTCCACTTCCACCTTTTTACTGTACACATTTCTGCTCTACATTAATAAATATTGCTGAATGAAGAGAGCTGCTCATCAACGAACAGCCGCATTCTTGTTTTACTGGTTATTATTATCAATTAAGACAGATCCCGAAGTGATCACAATAAGTAGCGCTCAGTGTAATAATGATACAGTCGGAATGTTATTATAGTCTCTTCGGTATTCAAGCCAGATGGGTTCACTGTCTTAGTGAGAAACAGAGAGCGCTAATTATGTGATGATCTGCAGTTCTTATGAGTCACCTGTTTTTCGGGGAACGTTCTAAAAATCGAGGGCTCCAGAAAAGTCTAGTAAACTTACTGTAAGACCGTGCTAGGGGAAGAAGGCTGTTGTTGTTGTTATTTGGTTTTTAGGAGCATTAGCAACTAAGGCCATATTGCTCCGGGGATATGCGGTGGTCATTCCCTGACCTTTCCCGCATCCTCCGTATTTGGTGGTCACGGGCTCGAATCCCGGTCTAATCAAGAAGCGTGTGCTACGCACTGCTGCTCCTGCCCACCTGGGTACGGAGGCGCCAGGGAAGAAGGCAACTAGACAGATAAATAATTTCGTTGAATGAAGTCGTAAATCCAGGTGCGGTCTGGCCAATTAAGGAAGATGATATCCCGAGCTCCCTATATGTGGGCCTTCCCAGGACCCTCCAAAATCGGGTACAAAATTGGCTTCGTTTAGACCTTAATTCACAATTAAAGAATAAGCAAACTAAATATTTCAATTTCTATTATAAAAGTATCTAACAAATTACCGTTTTTTTTTTTTTTTTTTAGGGAAGCAGCTCTTTAATTCACCATTAAAGAAGCCGCTTCCCTAAAAAAAAAAAAAAAAAATGTTAATCCGTACCTGCGTGAGATTGTGATAAACCCCAAGAGGAAGGTGGTGAGACTTGGAATGTTCTCGACGACGACAGAGGCTTGAAGATCGATGCAGACCCGATCAAATCTTACAATGAACCTAATAGGAGTGAAGGAACTTCCACAAAGCGGATGACTGACAGCTGACCATAAAAGCGAATGGCGATGTCTCAGGAAAAAAGAATTCGTCAATTTAAGATCGGCAATTACAGCCTCGAACGAAGTGGCCTTGAAGAATTCCTCCATGTTTTGACGGATTCAAACCGAGCCCTCTTCAAACGAGTGTGGTGATGAAATCATTGTCAAGGCGAACATTTTTCCTTCTCCTCCAGAAACGTAATAGTACTTATACGGTTTCATGTATGTTATTTCTTAGTTTTACTAGGAAATTTAATCCAATTTTTTTTTTGACGGCCTATCATGTTCATCGACATGTGTAAAATGATTATACATACAGGGTCTGTAATATATGAGATAGGCCTACAAATGTCCTTTATTGCAGTCAACGGTAAAATACATATGATATTCTTGAAGTCGTCGACCAAACGGAAAATAAAGTTTGAAAAAGATTTAACATTACGATAAATTTTAAGGAGATAAAGTCCACCCATATATAAGATAAATAAAGTAATTGTAAGAAAGAGGAAAACCCCAAAATATCAGTGGGACTGTATGTTCCCTTTCAGACAAAGTGATCACAAATGAATTAGGCATAAAAGTGACTGAAAAATTTTCGGATGTGAAAAATTCTGGAAAACCAATTAGACGAATTGTCTCCTTTACTGGTCTAAAGCTGTCACAAGCTAAAATGAATTTAGAGATGCATAAAATAGTCAGCCTAATTGTGAAGTCGATGGTTGTGCGTCGTCTATTAGGCCAACTGTAAGAATATGTATGGGACAGGTCGTTTATGCATATTTTTGAAATAGTCCTAGATAGATTTAAACCTTCGTTTTAATTGTCATAGCCAAGATTTCAACAATTAACATAAAACCTGAAATAATTTATGAGTTATATAACGTATACTTTTATTTATTTATTGCTGCACGTACTTAGTTTACTATGTTATTGACCTCATTTCTTGAAACGTAATGATCACTTTGTGTTAGCTGTATTTGCATGTTTTTCATTTGGTGCTACGGCCTCATTACTCTTTGGTTACTGTATACAAGAAACAGGTCCACAATTTTATTTTTGAATTTACCCACTTCCAACGAAGAAAACTGTGTACTGTACTGGAATAACGAGTGTCTTCTCATTGTCCCTAAAATAATGTTTTAGTCTCTCGGGTTTCGTTAGGAGTTGGCTGGTTAGTTTATTTTTTTTTATGGAGCACTTGGCAGCTTACGCTATAATGGGTCAAGTCAAGCGTTTCGTTAGGTGTACTGAGACCAAACTGACTGTAACTAATTTAATTTTTAGGACTGAGCTGAAACTAGGTGTTAGAAACATGTTTTCTGAATATAATTGATATAGAAGACATTATCGAAAGCGGTTAATCTGTTAACATCTGCTGTAGTCCCATCACAAATCCTAGTTCAGAACTTGTTAAAACTTCCATTAATTTGGACAATATTAAATATGAAGGAAGCTTACTCATTACAAGTTTGAAGTACGTCAATATTGTGATTTTTAGTAGTTTTAAAACTTGAGTAAGCCGGAAGCTAATATAGGCTACTCTCTCAAATAATTGTTATCCTTCACGTGGCAGAAGATTTCAGTGTCATATACTGAAAAATTTCAAGACTCAACAAAACTTCAATAGCTGTAGAAGAATACACCAACTGTGCGCATCTTCATGTCGGCAAGGGGATGTTCGTGCGACTAACTGGGACATGCTCGCTCAATCAGTTTGTGTAAAACTGAGAAATGAGGATGTGGGTGCACGTGATCGTCATTGAGTGAATTGTTTTCGAACTATAATCCGAATAATGAGCAACCACCAGGGTTTGTGTGCATCTGGGGAAGACTGTTCGTATAAGACGTGTAGATAAGGCGATGTTTGCTAATTGTCCAAAATGAGATATCTTGGTATATATATTCAATACGAAGACAACTCATTCCGACGAAAAGAGCAACACAAAACTTTCCTTGCCTCCACAAAACGAGTTCGCATACCCAAACCAAAGACTAACTCCATATATCCATACAGGCTCCAGCCTGCAAGGCTGGAAAAAGACAGCCCTTCATAGCTTATTTCTAAAGCTCCGAAACTTTTCGATTCTGCTACGAATCGAAATTATATTATGCAAAGCACGACAAAAAGGAAACTGCAATTTAATAACTTCTAAGCAACTGACCTGTTCTGATTCTCGAGTCGAGCCAGCAACTCCATATCGTCCTTTCGGCATTGCTGTAAAGGAGGGTCTTCACAAGTATCATTACAGCAATCCTCAGAAATGGTAACAGATATTGATGTAACGAGTTTAGGCGGTGGTGAAGGTTCCATATTAACGGACTTCATAAATCATCTTGAATGTTGTAGCCATGATCAAAATTCTATGAAACAAGAAGTTTATGATAATTTAATGCCGTGACAATTTCAACATGCTACTGAGACATGAATATACTTAATGTTATTCACAAACAGCAAATTGATTAAACTATCATAGTTATTACATGTAATTTATACTATTTCAACAGCCATCACGAGAGTTCAGTATTTCTAATCGGTGCTGCTCCTTTTTTTTGTGTGTTAATGTCAAATAATTTGTATCAATAGCAGACTGGTACCAAAAATTGTGTAGTATATTCAATTAGACTGACCCATCTAAAACTCCTACGTTGTACACATGGCCAATCCGTCTCTGAGTAGCAATATCAGTTTATAAAGTTTACATACCCCTAAACTAGAAAGGTTCGATATAAACCAGCAAGCTTTAATAATAAACATTATTATTTTTTTTTTTTTTGTTTGTTTTAACAGCATACAAATTGTTAGAATAGGTGATTGGCATGCGGCACTACAATTATTATACGCTACAATGAAGACACAATATTAAGACAATCTTATTAAATTAACAAGATTTGAAACGACTAAAAAATATGATCAATATATACAAGATATCTATAGACACTAACTACTTGGTGATTATTGACCAGTTCATTTTGCAAATCAATCCATATCGACATGCTTGGGGGGGGGGGGGTTATGTCGTGTCTCACGACCATTAAAAAAAAAATTCCATAACTGACTGAACGTGAAGAATCGCTAGCTTAAACGACGGTTATATCCCTTCTCTGAGACCCTGGCAATTTGTTTATTTACCGTATTTGCCGGACTATAAGACACTCCTCTTTTCCTGAAAAACGTTGCCTAAAATTCCCCTGTCTTATGGTCCGACCTAAGTGCATTTATTTATTATTATTTTCATAAGAGTAGACTGTATATTTCAGGGATAAATCACAAATGAATATACAGTTTAAATTACACTCTGGATTTCAACGTAACGGTAATACACAGTTCATATTTACCTCTTTATAGCTTTAACTAATGCACGTAAGGCCTTATCAGCTCCTCACGACGTCGATTTTGTGAGGACAAGCATTTATTCGTTAACCTATATTAAATTTATTTTATACACAAAGATAAAGTTGTTTATTTTTATCACAAACGCTTTAAAATTTAATTTAAATTACATTAAAAGTGTAATCATGTATGGCAGATTTAAAAGAACATTTTCACTAAAATTTTATCTAATTTAAACTTAAACACTTTTAATGTAAATAAAAGTTTCAATATGTAAACCTTCATTTAATGTCATTATTCATTGTGCTTTACTTTTTTCAAACAACTTGTTTCAGTTTCTACCTTGACAGAAAAAACACATTCCAATATCGTGTCAATGGAACATAATTCAAAAAACTGCTGAATAGGCAAATTTAAAATCCAAATCACCAACACAGTCAGTGATATAAGGGGAAGGGAGTGGAAACATCGGTTATCTTACGGCGAAAAATTAGCGATCAGCTGTGAGAACAGTTCAGTACCCGTTATTATAAAAACGATGCACAAATAAACTGGATAAAATGAATATTCACTGCAGGGTTGCCCCACTAGTACAGCTGAAGAAAAATATGCAAAATTCCATTACAGTGGTACAGTGAAAGAAATGAATACGTGCAGTAGAATACAAATGTGTATTACACGGCATGATGACTGCAGTGATAAACAACATAAAATACTGAATAGTTTACAATAAGCCTTGAACCCATCTTGCCTAATGCCAAAATTTTGCTAGTGCAGAAGAATTCATACTGAGATGTAACTAAAAAGTTTCAGTACCTGAGGACAAATATCAAATGCACCTTTCATTTTTGATTTTTATTAAATTATTATTTAATAATTATTTTAATTTAATTATTAAATTATTTAATAAAAATTAACACGTATCAATTAACCGCATAATTAATTTTAATATTAATTAAATCATTAGCATTTGAATTAATACTGGCCACGTTGCACAAAGAAACTAGGCTTCTGCTACATCAGAAAAAAATAATAAAAAATAAAATAAATTAATTAATAACAATTCGTAGGCTAAAGCAAAGCTCTCTTCTACACAGTATATACTTCCCTTACTTTGAATTCATGCCTTCTGTTTAAACGCAACATATACTGTGAAATTTCACCTTCCTTCATTTTACTATGCCCACTTATATTTATCAGATCATCACAAAAGCTTTTTATCCACATATTCTGAAGGCTTTCCTCATACAGTGGCCCTTTCGCCAATCTCACCAGGCGCATGTCCATTTTCGGACCTCTCAGAGAAGCCCGTTTTGTTTAGGAGTGGCCTTCCGCTTCCAGACGTTGTAATGCAAAAAGTACAGTACAGTATCTCCCAATTAATTCATAGAGACCTTCGCAGATAGCATTGAGGTTATAAAACTGTCCTCCCGGTGTGGAGAAGGCATTAGTTCGAATTCCGTCAATGACGCAAGGAATTTTTATGGATTGGTTTTTAAAACGCAGTTAGTTGGTCTCAAGTGATAGCTGTATGGTTTTAACTTCTAGGAAACTCGGATTTTTCGTCCAGCAAACGACAAAACCGACCAAAAAATACAGGCAATTACAGATATCAATATACTGACGCGAATATGGCCTTTAAGGTCTTAATAGCTTATACACCACCCTATCTTTAGAAGCAACTGTTGATAAGCGAACAGGACACCACGGACCCTTCTTGCCACCTGTTTGCACTGCACAGAAAATTTCATGTTTACATCGATCATAATCCCCAAAACCTCTTCCCCACTCTCTTTCTTCCAAGTGTATGTTATTTTGGTGTTGTATTTCCCAAGTGTAAAACCTTGTATTCTGCAGCATTAAAATACAGCCAATTATTTAACGATCCCTTCAGCTTACCCAAAAAGTGTCAACTAGTCATTAACCACACGACTATCCTTCACATATCAGGCCGACCGGGCTAGCCGAGTGGGTAAAGTACCTGCCCGGCAACCCAAAGGTCGCGGGTTCGATTCCCGCCTCGGGCTTGGATCAAAGTACTGCAAAAACCTTGGGAGGTGCAATATGGCCACAGAAGCCGATGCGCCAACAACTACCAAATCAAAATCAATCATTCACATATCAGGTCTGGCGTAGCCGAGTGGTTAACCGAAGATACAGTAGTACACCCCCTGAACTAACCCTGCTTAAGAGGGTGGGAAAATATTATTTAATTCTTGGAATACGTACACCTAAATATCATTAAAATTAAAATAAATCTTATAAAATCTCAGTCTGTGTGCTGCACTACATAATTAAATTTTTACGACAATCCTACTCAGACACCTGTTGCATTTATTGATATATTTATGTATGTATGTTGATGCTGTACATGCTACATAATGTAAAGGACGACTAAGGTAGATGAAACATCTACACTGAACGTAGATGTATACCATACAGATAGATTATCAGTGTAAACGTATAGCATTACTAGACAGCACTGCATCGTGTCAAATCGAATTCCAATAGCGTAAATGTTAAACTGTTTCTAAACTGCTCAAGCAGATGAAAAGACCAAGTCGTAAGCTGTTATGGTGGTCTGATCTTTGTGTTACATATTCACCTGTGATACCGAACTGTAATAACAACTCTGAAACTACAGCATACAAGCTTGTGTTGTAATATAACTCCCAAGCGCTAGTTCCACCCGATATTTATTAATGAAATATGTTATTTTTATCCTACATGTACCCTTTATGTCTGGACTGCTCCAATGAGGTTATTGTCTTGTGGCTATGAACAGGTTTTTCCTGCAGCCCAAATATACGTAAATGCAAATAAATAAATCTTTAGTGTAAAGAACACGCACGATTACAGTGAAGCAGCACACCTACATTACCACAGCTGATTTCATCTACTATTAGTTATTAAAAAAAAAAAAAAAAAACAGACAACTGTTCTCCTCTTGGCAAGTAGCTCGAAATATTCCTGGACATCAATATTTGATATACTTGATGTCAGACTTTAAAACGATCTCTTTCTGGAAATACAAAGCAGAGTACTTAAACTCCGAATAGATTCTATAACATATAATTGTATATCCCGAAAGAGGAGACCAGCTGACTTCAGCTTGTATCTTTCCAGTAATTAAGGGGGTAATAGCCATAAAATCATTGGTAAACTCATGATTTTATGGACTAATATGAGAAAGGGGTGTCAGTTATTTCCGAATGTCTATTAAATCGAAAGTATTTTTCGAGACCATTTGTACCCTAAATAATTGACAATAAATATTTACTCCGTACACGCACGTATTAGAAACACTGAAATAAAGTCAAATAAAAAAAAATAAAAAAAAAGATTTTTATTTACCTTGGCTTTATTGGTTAATACATAGCACATAATCAGTACAAGATAATTTGTGACCGTATATAGTGCCTGGAAAAATTGTATTCAGAGTCGGAGCTAAGAAATGGAAGTTGAGATGCTGATGAACCTTTGGAGTCTGGAGAACGCTATTCCAAATGCGTTCGGCTAACTTCTTGCCAGTCACCACTACATACACCTACGTCAGTTCAGCGCCATTGTACAAACTACTTGTAAACTGCCTCTTTGAAGTTAATAGTTGACTTCTTTCATGTGCTTTCAATCGAAACTGTTGAAACACTAATATCAACACTATGCATCAGCGAAAACTCCTTAATCATGAGATCTTGGCGCCGCATCTGAAAATAATGAACCTCAGTAAACTGTCAGACGAAAATAAAAATCTGTATAATTTTTTGCACCTCAACTTCCTAAATATAGAAAGTTATTACTTGGTATAGGTTCTGAAATTAATTTTATATTAAATTTCCCATAGTTATTGCGCACGAGAACCTGTCTGTGTACTATTAAATGAAAGTAGAGAAATACAACTTGTTGTGAAGGCAATGTTTCTTCCTGCTGTGAACATAAAGAACACTGCATTTACGCTACGAAGCTTAGAATTGTGTCTGTCGCAATTCGGAATTTTACTTGCCTTTGTATGAGTTATTTAATAAATGAGAGATCAACTTTCGGGATATATTTATTTCAAAGTAGTGCAATACCGATGCAATTTATTGTGAAGGCGAAGTCTATTGAGCATAGATAACTTCAAAGAACGCGTAAAATTTCATTGTCGGGAAAATACAGTCCGGCAGGTAGTTTTCTCCGGACATCCATACACGATGGTCTTTACTGGTAGAAGATGTACCATGATTCCTCACTATAAAGAACAGCTTTCCATTAGCCTACGGTCCAAGAACGACGGGGCTTACACCAAGCCAGACGGCGTCTGGCACTAGTCGATGTGATTAGCAGCTTGTGGATGGGTAACCCACCGTGGTAACCCATAACATGCAGTGTGCGCATTGTGCCGGTGCTCACTTGTGTCCCAATCGTCTCAATGAGAGAGCCTGTGTGCTGTGACAACGTCGACCTGTGTTTCAAGCAGATGATTTTTTGCAGGAGTCTCCCGTTCTGCCAGCTTCGCAGTTTTTTCTGGGGCGTTTCGTGAAAGTTTTATCAGTAGTCCTCTTCCGTTTGCAGATCAGATCACATCACCAATTGTCAACCTGGGGATCTTCAGTGCCGTTGAATTGTCACGTACAGACTGAGTGGTTACATAGCACCCTATTATTATTCCGCGCTGTAATCTGTTAACTCTGTCGATCTGTCTTGCATTCACAATCGTACTACTGTTTCCCCGAAAGCCTATGAGCATAGAGTTGTGTCTGACATGTCGTGTTTATGTAGAACATGACCAACTATCAACCGAGAGGTGTCCGCATATTAACTATAGGCCAGTATATAAATTATAATCCCAAGTCTGCTTATATGGGAAATAGGTATACATTACACAAGCGTTGTTCAATTAAAACAAGTTCTGCGCATTGACAATTCTCAACAGGAGGAGGGACACTCGTCTCTTACTATTTTCCTGTTATGATTTTAAAGTATCTGATGTCAGCATTAATTTGATAGAAACTTAGACCCACTTGCGACTCAGGATCAAAAGCAAGCGACCGGGACAAATGACAGGAGGAATCACCCTGCTTCATGATAACGCAAGCCAGCACGTTGTAAAACTTTATTCAAGGCTTACTTCGACAAATCTGCTGTCAAATTCTCAGACTCCCTGCATACATCACATCACCGTGCTGCTGGCAGCTATGCGAGTGCCACATCCCGTCACCAGCCTCAAAAAGGGCACGAAATCCTTGAGAATGAAAACAAAGAAATTGAGGATGACAGGTTTACATCAGCTAGGGCTCCGAATTCAATTCACGGAGTAATGAATATTGGAATTGATCTTGAAAGGGTGTCAAGCTGATACATGCTATAGGAAACGAACCGCGGTGTGGCTCGCTCAGGCTACTGTTGCTAACTACTGCTCTGAGATGCATGCCAACAATATTCCAACATAAAATCATGAAGATTATGAAGATAGGCAGTGTGGCTCGTGCGGACAATTGTGTATACAAACATTAAGTCTGCAAACTTTTAGTTAATAGTAAAAATTATTCAATTATTTATTATCTATTTTAATACCTATATTATCTATATTATACCGATAATATCTATATTATCTATTTTGCACTTTTAACTAAATACATATACCGACTTAGATTACAAACGTAACATAATTAATTAATACATAACTGATACGGAAGTTATATAAGGGGAACTCGGAGATAATTAATACTTGACACTAAAAAAATATATATCCCGTTATAACTGTGTTGGGAGATAAGTTAGGGTTATAAACTGAAATTGAAATTTTATTTAAATCAAAAGTAATCATGACTCAGACCAGAGCAGCAAAACAAAAGGCTCAAGCTAATGGAAGTGCTGCGGCTCAGAGGAGAACTGAGGGGGGCACTTGCCTTCTGAATCACAGCCTTCTAAAATGCACAGCTTGCATGATGTTTGCGGAGCATTCAGGTACGGGACATGATGTTGCCATGGGGATGTCTTTGTGTGTGCGCGATGCAAGCAGTGTATCGAAATCAGGCAACAACTCAGCGTTCTTATGGGCCTATATGAGAGCCTGAAGGACAGGGTGGATGCCCTCGAAGGAACTAAATTGAGGGGCCCATCAAGCTCTCAGCTGCCCACATCAACGCCAGAGCTTGCACTTGGTCATCGTGAAACTGGTCATCGCTGGTCCCAAAGGAACTAGTAGTTGTTGGTGACTCTATTGTCAGGGAAACGGGGAACATGCTTTGTAAAAAGGATAGGTGGAACAGGACCAGGGTATGTCTGCCAGGGGCAAAGGTTGATGACGTTGTAGAGCAGATATCATCTTTTAAGGGCACAAAAGGTGATATAGTTGTACACGTTGGCACTAACGATATCAAGAGTAGGAGACCGGCAGAATTGCTTAACAAGTACAGGTCACTGTTGAAAAAAAGCCGTGAAATAGGGTTGAATTTGAAAGTGTCTGCAATTCTGCCCAGACACGATAGGAGGGAGTATATGATGAGAGCCTTGTCGATCAATTCGGCCCTGGAAAGATTGTGCAAGGCTCAAGGGGTAGAATTTTTTTCAGCCTGGACTGTACTTGTTAACAGGAGAGATTGCTTCTACAGGGATGGGATACACTTAAATAGAAAGAGTGCAAGAATATTTGCTGATGCTATCGAGGCAGTGTTAGGTGGGTCGGAAAACTGCTAGCTTGGGGGGGATACAAAGACGAATAGATTAACAGTAGCCACTGGCAGAGGTGAAAGAGATTCTTGCACTGCTTCTATTGGAATGAGCAGAAGCCTGAAAAACAAGATTCAGGATATTTCAGAGACTGCTGGGAGTCATTGCGGTACAAGTAAACACATGGGTTGTGTTAGGGTAACTAAGAATAGAAATAGGTGCATGTATACTTGCGTGTACACCAATGCTAGGAGTTTAGTAAATAAATTTGATGAATTTGAGGTATTGCTCAAAACATCAAAGGCTTGTTGGGATATCAGAGACTTGGTGTCACACAGATATAAGGAATGCAGAATTGGAATTTGGGGAGTACAACGTCTACGGAAAGGATAGACTGGATAGGAAGGGAGGAGGAGTTATGCTATTAGTTAAGAAATACATAAAATCCAAGGAAGTGAAGCCAGTGGACATCGCTGGACAGTGCAGTGTCGAGTCAGTTTGGTGTGACATAAGCATTGGGAGATCAAAATTGAGAATAGGAGTGTGCTATAGGCCTAATGACTCTGATAGGAAACTGTACAGGGAAATAGAGTGGGCCAGTAAATCAGAGAGTCTTATAATGGGAGATTTTAATTTCCCAGATATTGACTGGAATTTGAGGGCTGGTCACTCACACACTAGCAAGGCTTTTGTGGATTTATTTGATGATTGTTTTCTACATCAGCATGTTCGGGAGGCAACTAGAGGGAAGAATACTCTTGATTTGATTATCAGCAGTGATTCTTCATGCATTAAGAATCTGCAGATAAAGGAATCACTAGGTGGCAGTGATCACAGTGTGCTGAAGTGGGATTTACTCAAAGAGGTAACTACCATTAGGGGTAAAGGGAAGGGTTATTGCTTTCGTAAAGGCGACTACGATGGACTGAGACAGTATTTAAATTCTATACAGTGGGACCAACTGATGATGTTACCAACAGCAAATTCAAAATGGGAAGCATTCAAAGAACTTATCTTGGAAGCTACTAGGCTTTACATACCAACTAAGAAATACTGTTCAAGGTTTAGGCCTAAGTGGATGTCAGATCAACTAATGAGACATATGGCAGAGAACAAAAATGCATGGGATACATACAAATTAACACATGACACAGAGGCCTATGATAGATACAAGTTGATCTGTAACCAAGTTACAAAGGAGGTTAGGCAAGCGAAGGCAGATTACGAGAAATCTTTGGCAAGGGATGCAAAGAAAAACAGCAAAGAGTTCTTTACTTATGTAAACTCTAGAAGGAAGGGGATGAATCAGATTGGTCCACTTGATATCGATGGGTCAACTGTTGATGATCCTGCTCAGGTAGCTAACAAACTAAATGAATATTTTGCATCGACATTCACACATGAGGAGTTATTTAGCGAGGGGAAAGCCAGAGGTGTATTCAACTCTAGCAGTAAGCTAGAGAATCTTGTAATAACTGAGAGTAAAGTGGAGGAGAAATTGTTGAAGATAAACATAAGAAAGGCACGCGAGGTGGATGGGATCTATCCAGTTATATTAAAGGAGGCAACAGAGGAAGTAAGCAAACCCTTAGCCATAATTATGAGAGCTTCCTTGGACTCAGGGGAGGTACCCACAGACTGGAGATGTGCAAATGTGACCCCAATTCACAAAGGAGGATCAAAGGCTGACACAAGCAATTATAGACCTGTGAGTTTAACTTCTGTTCCAGGAAAATTAATGGAGGCACTAGTTAAAGAAGCACTGCGGGATCATCTAGACAAGACTTGAGTTATAGCTCGTTCACAGCATGGTTTTGTTAAGGGAAAGTCTTGCCTGACCAATTTGATTGGATACTATGATGCAGGGAATAACTTTGATATTATATACTTGGATCTTAGAAAGGCTTTTGATACTGTTGCACATGGAAGACTGCTGCACAAATTGGAGCAGTGTGACATTGGAGGCAAATTGCTGCTGTGGATAAAGGGGTGGTGAGGGGGAGAAGACAGAGTGGTAATCAATGGACACTGCTCGTCGTGGATTAATGTTATTAGTGGAGTCCCTCAGGGCTCAGTGCTGGGTCCATTATTGTTTTCTGTATTCATAAATGATATTGATGATGGTATATCAAGCTTAATGTCGAAGTTTGCAGACGATACAAAGGTAGGCAGGGTTGTCAAGGACACTACTGACACTATGCTGCTGCAACAGGATCTGGAAAGGTTGAGCAGATGGGCTGAGAGGTGGCAAATGAAGTTTAACATTGACAAATGTAAAGTACTACACATGGGAAACAGCAACCCCAGAGCAACGTATCAACTCTGTGGTACTACACTGACAGTGGTAGAGAATGAAAGGGACCTGGGGGTGGTTGTGCAGGCAGATATGAAGTTCTCTGAGCAGTGCAGACGGGCTGCAAGAGTAGCTCATGGTGTATTGTCGATGATATATAGGAATTTTTCTAGCAGGGATAAGGAGGTGATTATTCCCTTGTATAAGGCAATGGTCAGACCACTCCTAGAGTACTGTATACAGGTCTGGAGGCCTCATTTCAAGAAGGATGTAGAGCTGCTGGAACGAGTACAGAGAAGGGCAACAAGATTAGTGAATGGAACAAAGGGGTGGTCTTACGAAGAAAGGCTTAAGTTTTGCAAATTACAGTGTCTGGAGACTAGGCAACAGCGAGGTGATCTGATAGAGGTGTATAAAGCATTGAATGGTTTGAGCATGCTCAATGCTGATGGGATTCTTCCTCTCGCTCAGAATAATCACCTGAGAGGGCATAAATTCAAATTGAGGAAAGACAGATGTAGGATAGACGTGCGGAAATTTGCCTTTAGCCAGCGAGTGGTTGGTTGGTGGAACAGACTTCCATCCCTTGTCGTGGAAGTTGATAGCCTAAATAAGTTTAAGGCTCAGCTGGACAGGTATTTTGAACGAACAGAGGGGTGAAGTGGAAGTGATTTTTTTTTTTTTTTTTTTTTGGCTGATGCTGCATAAGCTTGCTTTCTTGCATCAAATGCCTCTACTAATGCTAATGCATATCAATGCCCTGGCATCTACTGCTGTAAAGAGAATTTCTCTTATCAATGTATATTTATCTTTTTATTTTTGTAGGAAAAATAAAAATTTATTTATTAATAAAGTGCAGATTTGACACCTCACTATTATCCTTTCCTTCCTCTGAAGAAAAGCTTTCAATTCGTTTCTTTATTTGCCCACAAAGTAACTTCTCTCTGGACCATCAGGGGATCAGCGTCCTGGTGCAGCTTCACCACTCCATTAGGTCATAGGATGATATATCGCTGCAGCCGTTGAAAAGAATATATATGAGGAGATTAGGAAAATAAAACGCGACGCATGTCTAATGCCAAAGGCATTTTCTTTAATTTTTCAAAAATAGTTTTTAAAAGCCTTAAATGTCTTTTAATTGGACAATTTTCGAACATTACAAATACTACATATTTCTAACGGGCTTTACTGGAATGGAGAGTAATTTATTCTTTCTTCTTATTATTTTTTTAAATGCAACTCTTGCTTAGGTAAAAGAAAAGCAGTAAAAATAGTTCCTCTATTGCCTACATAAGGGTACAGCCACACGCACAGAAATACCTTTCAGTATGTCTGTCTAGTATACACAGCTTGTATTATGACTCATGAATTGTATTCTAAAATTGTGACACGAATATGAGAGAGTTACCAACTCGGCTGAGTCATAACATAACCGAGCAGTGATTAAACGGGGTTTTGGAAAGGTTAAAGAAAAAAAAAAAAAAAGTGTACTAACAGGTTAACCTTGAAGATGACAAAGAGTTTCCGTTAAGGAAGTTAATAATACGTGGGCACTAGTTAGTAGCACAATATTTTTCACAATGATGTCTACTAGATATAAACAAAGGGTTTAAATTACCTGATCAGTATTGCTGGTAATTGCTTTTAACGTTAAAAAAATTGTCTGGTTCATTTTTGTGTACAGTAAATTTCATTCAAAAGAATAGAGACAACACATCACAATTCAAAGATGTACAAATACTCTATTTTTCAAGCATGATTGCCGAATATGACTCATCACTTCCGTAGAGCGTGGCAACCAGGTGAACTTTGTATATCATCTCTGTGCATCAGCAGCACGGCTACTTAAAAAGTGGATAAACGAGTATTATGTGCAATGTATGTGGTGGAATAAGTAAAATTTTTCAAAAGCTACTTGTAAGCCTAGCTGGTGTTTCTAAAACTTTTTTAATTCCATCCAACTGAGATATTATACACTGCTAATGGTCACGTCTCACGCAGAGATTTTTACTAATACAGTAATGATTTTGTACAATTATTATTGTGATGCTCATCATACTTCATCCTACCTGAAAAGTCTTCGTGCTCCATAACCTTGGAGGCATTGGAATCTAAACTAAGCTATTCAGATAAAGCAGAAATGAAGAATAAGAAAATGTATAAACAAAGAAGATTAAAGGAATAATTTAAGGAGTTACTGAACGTCTAAAACAAACAGCTCTCACGAGCGATTCGAATGTGGAAAAAAAAAAGACAGATTCTTGATAACAAAAAAAGAAAGAATCCAAGGGTTTTGGTGATAACTGAGGAACCATATAATTTATATATTAATTCAAATAAACAATATAAACTAAAGAGAAAATAATATAATTGTGATATAAGTTTAATCTGCAGAAGAAAAAGAATATTTTGGAAAGAAGTCGAGAGCATTCAGCCTTGTGAGTTGGTTGGAAACAATTAGAAGTGTAATTGCAATGTCAGCCTGTTTTTTTTTTTTTTTTTTTTCTCTCAAGTATTTTAACGGGTTATTTTGTATAAGGCATGAGGTTATCATACACTGTAATAACAATTCCAATATTTCAACTTGAAACACATTTCAATATAAAACCTAGTTCCACCATCTCTTTAGCTAAATATTTTCCAACCAAGTTTCGCTCGAACACAAAGCATCTTTAGTGACAGTATAATGAGTTTGCTATTTATTCGCTTGGAGAGGCCTGGGTTGAAAAATTCCTCGGAGACTGGAGGAATTCTTAATTTTATTCAAGAGAGACTGTATTTAGTTAATCTCAGGTGAAAGAGCAGGAAAGAAAAATTCCACACTTTTTTTTTTTTTTAATGGAAACCAACAAAGGAAATGGCTAATCCATTTTAGCAGTAAAATAAAACAATCAACCATTTTTTTGTTTATATTCTGTGGGGTAAGGTCAGAGGAGTTTACGAGATAGACTACTAGAATATTACAGTTACAATCGAATTAGAATACTAAAATGGCTACAAGAAATGATGTCTAATAGGTGGACGAAGACCTTATCGGGTACCCTAAACAATTCTGCCAGGCTTGCGTCAGTATATTATTAAGTTTTCAGAGCAGGAGAGAGAGACGCTCTCCAGCAGTCCGAAGCCTCTTTCAAACTGTGGTCTGGGTATAGTACGAAGTATCACTAAATTTAGGACAGGTAATTCCTTTATTTATCAGGTAATAATATCCTAAACATCACTAAATTGTAGATCAACCTTTTCTAGAATCGAGGAGTGTCCAGTGATTTCAGGTGAAAATTATCAAGAGATGAACAATCATGGAGGAGATGAGTGGGTGGTTTTCTTCTGTAATCATCATTTAGTCAGTCTTGACACTATCTTCACAGGACAGTTCGATAAAAATGATGGCCAATAGGAATAATAAGAACGAGTGCTGAAATAACTGAAAGTGGAGAGAAAACTTCACTTTTCGGTGAATACAATAAGTGTAGTCAGACTACACTTATTGTCTGACTAAATTCAAAGAATGAAATTCTTTGAATTTAAAATGAAAGAACTAAATTCGAAGTAGACAGGGCAAACTGTTCCAAATATTAGAGAAGATTGGAATTGGAAGAAATAAAGATTAATGGCAATACAATAAATATGATCAGATATGCAGATGATACTATATTGCTGGCCAGCTCTGAGAAGGATTTACAAGTATTAATGGATATAGTTAATAGAATAAGTGAAAATTTTGGTCTGAAGTAAAACATCAAGAAAGCAAAACTTATGGTGATCAGTAAGACAGAAGTACAAACAAAAATTACAATCAGTGATGAAGAAATTGAAAGGGTTAAAAGTTATCGCTATCTTGGATGTATGCTGAGCGAGGACTGGGACCATTCTATTGAAGAAGCTCAAGAATTGAACAAACACGTGCAGCCTTCCTTAAAATGAAAAATCTTCTATGCCACATTGATCTTACGCTTCCTTTAAGAACAAGAATATTGAGATGTTTTGTCTTTTCTGTCCTCCTTTATGGAGCCGAGGCCTGGACACTGACATAGAAGACCCAAAATAAGTTAAATGCTATTGAGATGTGGTGTTACAGACGAATGTTAAGTGTGTTATGGACTGATAAGAAAAAGAATGATGAGATCATGAGACGAATGAAGAAAAAGACAGAAATAACTAACACCATTAAAGAGAGGAAACTAAAATTTTTAGGACATTTGATGAGGAATGACAAATATAAGATGTTGCAATTCATAATCCAGGCAAGATCAATGGAAAAAGTAGAGGGAAAAGGAAATCTTGGTTAGAAACCTCAAAGTGGTATGATCAGAGTAACGAGGGCATCTATCTCATGTTCGTCCATTGTGAAGATGACAGCCAACCTCTGCAAAGAGACAGAAGAAGAAATTCAAAGATGGGTTGGTTACGTTGTGGGAATGGCACGAATATTCTTTTTTTTTTTTTTTGTTTGCTAATTTAGAGAAAATTCGCTTTCTTTTATCACTATTGATGAAACATCAAACTTCTATTCGGCAGATCTATCAGATTTAAAATCGAAGAATCATAAAAAAACAATAATACCTTTTGAAGCAAAAGGGAGAGAAAAAAGAAAAGAAAAACCAAATTAGGTTTACCAATCATACCGATTTACAAAAGCAAATCATGAGTTCCACTTCATTTTAAACGGGAGAGCGAAAATGCGCTTTCCACTTTTATTGATTGCAATATCACTGTTTTTAACCTTGTATTTATTTGAATAATGAAACAATTTTGTTAACCAAATGATTTTATCGTTTCCACATTGTAATGCCATGAACGAGTGAATCTTTAGTCCGATGGGCGAAGTCAAAGAATTGCACTTTAACCACGATCTTTGGCTGTATTGTGTTTGATTTTTAACAAAAAAATAAAAAGGTAACAATTTTATTCTTAATAAGTTAAAAACAAAATTAGTGATCAAACATTTTTATTTCAATTATACACTGTTCAGGAAATATGCCTGATGGGCACAAACTTCTCAAAAAAAAAAAAAAACTAATTAACGGACAAATATACATATAATGATCAATAATTAAATAGGGATAGGCGTCAAAGTACATTACAGTATTATAACAATTAGTTTTTATTGCAATAATTTTTCTCTTTTTACTTGAATTTTTTTTACTTTTGTTGATATAATACATATCGAAATTAACTAATATTTATAAAATATAACAAATTGATCTTTTTCTCTGAGGTGGAGGAAAGGAACTGAAAGATTTGTCACGATTCATGCATCACACAACACAACACTCATATGTGATGTACGTATAATAGAGCATTGCATATGACGTTACTTCCGGCAAGTACCCCAGAATTATGCAATCCTTAATAGCATCAATTTACTAATTTATGATATTAAATTAGTTGCATGTCTTATTTCTTTTATTTGCAACAGAATTTGTAATTTACACGTCATAAGCTAACAAAATACAAAGTCAGTAAGCCAACCAAAAGAGAATGTAAAAGTACGTTTAGAAACACTATAATGCAAAACAAATGTTTGCTTTACACATTATATTAATGAACAAAGTATCTACTTTTGCTTTATTTCGAAGCTGTGAGAAACATAAATTGTCTAATAACAAGCAGCACATATTTCGTGAAAGGCAAGCCAAATAAATTTGCCATAAAAAGCAAACTCCAAAATTTGTGAAACATTTAATAGTACATACCTATGTTCATGAATAACGTCCACATGGGAAATTACTGGATAATCATACGTTACATAATAAATAGCACGCACACATTTCCTATGCTAAAATTGCAAGCATTTTTCAAAAGGAAACTGTAGAAGGATAACACAGGAGTTTTCTAACAACTAGACTTGAAACAGAAAGTTGATCTTGGTGGTATAAAATGTCAACGTCATAATTGAAAGGGGATAACCGTGGTCAGATAACAGAAAAGGCAGCCTCTAGGAGGTCAAATATCAGGTAACTACACTTCCTTATTGGAAATTTACTCAGTGTGAAATATTCAAAACTGGACAATGAACAGCGGTTACTGTGATATTCTTCTTTTGCAATATAGTATGGAGGAGGTTTTAAAAAAATGACTTTACACTCAGGAAGGAACACATCATGGTGTCTCGTCTTTTACTGCGTAGTTTCGCAATCTAAATGAAAATTGTTCAGCTCTGTTAATCAACATAAAAAGGGGTAGGGTACGTGCCAATGCACACAGCGAATGCTCACATCTTATCATGTAAAGTCGCAAAATTCGAGAATGCAGAATTCGGGATTTACATTACAGAAGCAACTGGAACGAATCTTCATTGTGGACCTATACTAAAATCTTTATATAATATGCTGTAAGACACCTGGCGTTATAAAATTAGAGTTTACCTAAGTGAAGAGATTTAAAGCTTGTTAATTGTGTTCCAAGAAAGACAATTGGAATGCAAAGAGCAGTATCGTCGTAGCCTAGTGGTCAGGCGCGCGAGTGAATAAGTACACGTGCTTTGAGTGACCGGGGTTCAAGCCCGTGACTACTGAATACGGTACTGTTTCTTGTAATCTATCTATCTTGTGAACTCCTCTGACTGTTGGGTCGTCCCGGAGTATAAACAGAAAATTTATTTATTTATTATAATCTAGAAACAATTAAAAGAGACTGTGTACCCGTTCGAATTCAAAGCCGGAACGAATGGGATCATGGTCGGGGAGAATAAAACACTTTAGATCAGTTAGGAAGCTGTTAAAAACCGTAAAAGCTAGTTTTGAAGTGAATACAGTAATGGAAAACTTTAATTTCTATGATTCCAAGAAAAGCAGTATCTTTATCTGGGTGAGATTAAGAACGATTGTGTGAAAAGCCATCGGAAGTTTTTGGGGACTGAAAGCAGGGAAAGGACGCATGACGTTCAGCCCTTAGAATGCGACAGAATGTGAAAAGGAGGATTTGATTGACCCAGCGGAGACATTGAGAGGGGGAGCTAGGTTACTGGGAGAAAGATATATAAAAAAAAATTTTGGGTGAGGAAAAAAGAAAAAAAAAAAAAGTTTGTTATTTGTTTTTTTTAAGGAGCATTAGCAACTAAGGCCATATTGCTCCGGGATATGCGGTGGTCATTCTCTGACCTTTCCGCATCCTCCGTATTTGGTGGTGACGGGTTCGAACCCCGATCTAATCAAGAAGCATGTGCTACGCACTACTGCTCCTTCCCATCTGGCTACGGAGGCGCCTAGGGAGAGGAGTGTAAAGTGATGTAGTGTAACGGAAGGTAACGCGATGTACAATGGTACATGTTCATAAACGAGTAAGTAGAAAATCATCGTGGTAGTAAAAGAATGCCGGAGAAAAGGGGTAAATAGAAAATTAAGAACTGCAGTCACCAAATATTTGAAGGAGACTTTTCCCTAAAATACGTATAGTGTAAAGAGAGTGCAGGGCAAGAATCCTAAGCGGAACATTCCAGTAATAAGCGCCTCTGCCATAATAAGGAAAAGGAAGGAAAGGTCCTGTTAGGAACAACCCCCTCCCAAAGGAACAAATGGAGCTGTTAAAATAAGAGAGAGGAAAAACAAAACAAAGCAGAGAAAGTGTTGGCAATCTCATGAGTGTGGCACTAAAATGATAAGAATAACAAATAACTTAAGAAAAAACTTTAACAGGATAGTGTAGCTCCCTAGTAATTAAAGAGATAAAAGTTAAGTTGGGTGTATAGGTAGAAACTTTATATAGAAAAAATTTCATGTAGTAAGTTTGGATTTAAATAGTATGGGAAACAAATTACTGATTGCAATGTGAATACATTATAGTTTTCTAATTTGCTGTAAGGAACTGAATAGAGAAAGGACTGACCGATTTTATGATTAAGTGAACAAGCTGCTGCAGTATTTAATTAAGAGTTTTCACTTCATATAGCTTGTGGGAAGAGGTGGTATGGTTACAAAATAAAGAAAAAATATGTATGTAATAATAGAAAAACAAAGAAACCACATCTCCCATCATGCATGCAACGTAGTTTGCAAATGAGTAATGAGTATTATTTAAACGGTGGGGATAATTTGGAATATATTAACGCTGCTGTTCTGTTCACTTTTACTACGCACATGTAGCGTTCGGGTCAATATGACAAGGCATGTTTTAGAACTACAATTTTCGAAAAAAAAGAAAACATGTGGCCTTATAAACATTTATTGTTACTCATAAAAGAACAAAATAAACAAATGACACTTATATATTGAAACTTTAAAAAAATCATTTCTGTATAAAATATTCATAACGCCATAAATAAAATGAAATAATTTTCTTTTACTCTGTTTTTCAATTAGGAATGTGCTTATTACATTTACAGCACAACCCGTTCGTTTTATTATCATTTTTAGGAGAGAATTTACAACGTAGCGGTTTTACACCATTAGTTACAGGACTGTAGAGGATACTGATGCTTGGCTATCTTGTCTTTCTCTACCAGATGTTTCTTCCATTCTTGGTTTCTGTTGTCGAGAAGCAATATAGGAAGTGATGAGTAATTTCTCTAATTCCTCCAAACATATCCGCCTTCTTGTCAGTTTGTTTTTATTTCATTTCCGGTCTATTAATGTCTCCATAAAAAATGCATTATAGGCAGAGACATCAATCATGTTATAAAAACTATCATCGGTCATCCATTAGTTTTTCGTTTACAGTTGTTCACAAGTTGATCAAGTGTGTCAATAGCTCCTTTAGTAGCAACCTAATCAAAAACCATTTTTGGTTTGTTAGTCTCTGCTTGTACTGCTATTATATCAACTGTGAAATAAAAAGAACTGTTGTTGTTATTTGTTTTTTAGGAGCATTAGCAACTAAGGCCATATTGCTCCGAGGATATGCGGTGGTCATTCCCTGATCTTTCCGCATCCTCCGTATTTGGTGGTCACGGGCTCGAACCCCGGTCTAATCAAGAAGCGTGTGCTACGCACTGCTGCTCCTGCCCACCTGGCTACGGAGGCGCCATAAAAATAACTGTTGACTGCTTTTGTTATTCAAATTTCAAGGTAACTCTGGTGTTTTTTCGAACTGTACCAAGCATAGTTAGTTTTCATTTCAGAAGTAATTTCCCCAAATTATAGGAAGTAAAGAAATAGTCATAACATTATGACCACTAAGTTCATAAACAGAAAATTTAATTTAATTTAATTAATATGTAAGATTGGAAAAGTGGCAATGTATCTCCAATACATAAGGGCGGTTCTAAGAGCGTAGTGGGAAATTACTGACCGGGCAGTCAAACTTCAGTAGTAGGGAAAATCATGGAGGTCAAATCATGGATCAAGGGTGGAATTCAGGATCATTTGGATAGAAATGGAATTCTGAAGGATACACAGCATGGTTTTGTAACGAGAAAATCATGTTTAACAAATCTGGTTAGCTATTTTGACACAGGGTCACTCGTGAGCTGGATTTAGGAAATAATTTCGACATTGTTTATTTGGATTTCAACAAAACATTTGACTCAGTCCTACATGAGCGATTACTTTATAAGCTGGAATCACAGGGAAAATCCTTAGATGTATAACAGGATTGCTTTAGGCCAGGAGTCAGAGGGTTGTGATAAATGGTTATTCCTCAGATTGGATTAATGCAGAGATTCCCAAACTTTCTCGGTTCACAGAGCCCCTAGGTCAAAATAAATACCTAACACTGATTTTCGAACTTTTAATAATCAGATTATCTGTGTATATATCTCTCTATGCATTAAAAAAAAAAAGTTTTCCTAATAGTGATATTTATTCGAGCCAATGGGAGAAGGAAGCGAGGCAATTATGTCACTACAAATGCAATTAATTATTGACAACTTCCTCCATAAGGTTCACCAACCTCGTGCACGTGCTGTACTGTCTAACATTTGATGTTTCATTGTAACGTTTTTTGTATATTAATAGATACTGTATATTTGTAAATAGTTTAGTATTTTGTAAATATTTTAGTCCTGCTCTTTCGGATGCAACAATATTCCGCATGCATTATGGAACCCGAAGCAAAAGGTCTTTTCCTAATTGACCTATGTAAAGCAGGTAAATAATTACATAGCGATATTCCTTGAGAATGCCGCGCACTACAAATGCACAGGTAAATAATTACATAGGTCATTTCCTGATTACATGTCGATCAGTGCTTCTCGACAGGGGTCTTTTACGTAGAAAAGATTTTACTTAATACCACTACATTCTACGTAGAAAAGCGTATAATATTAAAAAATGTTATATGATAATTATAATATAATTATAAACAAAATCACAATTCATAATACAAATTATACACTGTGCTGCCACTTTATTAGGTACACCGACCTAGTAGTGTGTTGAGCCTCCTTTAGCCTTCAAAACAGCGTGAATTCGTCTAGGCATGGATTGAACAAGATGCTGAAAATGTTGTGCAGGAACGGAGTACCATGCAGATATGAATGTGTCACACAGTTCCTTAAGATTCGACGGAGGTGTAGGAGTGCAAACAGCCCTTTCCAGCTCATCCCAAACAGATGTTCAATAGGATTGAGATCCGCAGATTGAGCGGGCCACTGCGGCAAAGAAAACTCGTTGTCATGTTCCTGGAACCAATCCATAGAGCTTTGTGCACTGGTGCATTATCCTGCTGTAAGTAACCATCTGACTGAGGATAAACTGTCAACATGAACGGATACACTTGGTCAGCAACGATGTGGCATTCAGACGTGAATCTATAGGTATCAATGGATCCAACGTGTGCCAAGAAAACATTCCCCACACCATAATACTGCCCCCACCACCTTGCACAGTAATCGTCAGACATGACGGGTCCATGGATTCATGTTGTTTTTGCCAAATTCTGAGCCTTCCATCAACATGAAGCACCAGAAACTTCTGACTCGTCAGACCAAGCAACTGTATTCCAATCCTCGATAGTCCAGTGCTGATGTTGCTGTGCCCACAGGACGCTGCTCTCTTGTTCTTCACTGATAACAAAAGGTACGCGATGTGGCCGTCGGCTGTTGTAGCCCATTCGCGACAAAGTGCGACTAGTGGTCAGCTGCGATATTTTGTTCTGCGCACCAAGGTTGTATTCTGACGTGATGTGCGACATTGTGGCCCGTCTGTTTGCTTGCACAATTCTAGCCATCCTCCTCTGACCTCTCTCATCAACAAGCGATTTTCTTCCACAGGAGTGCCGTTGAGAGGATGTTTTCTGTTCGTTGCACCATTCTCTATACACCCTTGAAACTGTGGTGCGTGAAAAGTTCAGGAGAACTGCCGTTTCAGAGATGCTTTGTCTAGCACGTCTTGCACCTACTAACCATGCCACGTTCGAAGTCTGTTAGATCACTCCTTTTCCCCATTCTTGCTACGGTTTGTACGCTTAACTGTGTAGGCGTACACTCTTTACTCTGTGTACTATCTATCTATATAATATATATATTTAACACCTACTGTTAATTCATTATTTCGGTAACTATATGTTACCCTTGGGCCTCTGACTGCGTATACTGGCCCAGGGATTTTGGGTTAGATAGAACAGAGTGAGACAAACTGACAAATACACATAGTTAATTGTAACATGTTTAATACAAGGGTTCAAACTCATGCACATACAAATTTTCCACTAATTGCCCAATACAGGCAAACTCCATAGGGATGTATCGTTACAAAAGTTCTTACTAACTCTCATTACCAAGAAGAATAATTTACAGTTCTTTTAAGACCTCGGTTGGGTTTATCCTTCCACTTTACTGGTTAATCATGTCATTCGCAGGTAGGAGTACAGAATGCCTTATATTTTATTCTCTTCTCCCCAGAGACGGCTAGGTATAATAATGATAAACAGTACTTACAATTAATTTTCCCTTTCTCCAGGTTGGGCCAGCTCCTTGGTTTTAGGACGACTTTCCATTATAGTCTTCATTTCGGATTCCTTTGTTCTGTATCTCCAAAAACTCACCGACCACTCACTCTAAAATGACCAACTCTTTCTCCAAATCACCAACTCATTCTAAACGACCAACTCTCTCCGTTTCCCGCCGACAAATCCTTATATATCCCATTTGTTCCTAAATTCTCATCCACCCCTTATTTTAATATAATCCCTGATTAGTTCCTTCGTCCTTGACCTTCTCTTGGCTAAATGCCTAAGAGTGTGAAGTTATTTATGCATGGGTAATGCACACAATTTCTACTACCAAAGTAGTTTTAATGCATCGTTTTAATTATATCTCATATTGTGAACACCTTCACAGCGAGTTGCCATGGCACTACCTCGGATAAGTAAAGGTTTACCTATAGAGAAGACTATTGTTACTTATTCTCGGCGGATACCACCACCACCCAGACAGCACCGTTTCAAGGCTTTTTCACCCCTCTTCGGTGGGTGGATGGGTAGGTATCCTGTTGTTAAAATAGGGACAACTCAGTTATGAAGTTACCTCAACAATATGACAGATGCCTGATGGTGTGCGTGGTTTAATCTAAAAGATATTCCTTGGCTAAATGCCTAAGAGTATGAAGGAGTTTATTTATGCATTGAAGTGAAGCGTTACTTATTCGAAGTAGTGCAATACCATGGCAACTCGTGTGAAGGTATTCACAATATGAGATATAATTAAAACGATGCATTAAAACTACCTTGGTAATAGAAACGATGTGTGTGCATTACCCATGCATAAATAAACTCCTTCAATCTCAAAGGTGTTCGAGAGGAGAAGCTGTTCAGTTTACTGTGGATCGACCTAGCATTTTGAAAGAACCTGTGAGTTGGAGTCATTTTCATTACAATATATGTTGGTGGGGGCCTGATTCTTGGTGCAGTCAGAATAGTTCTGCAGGTTGAGAAAAGTGCATGTATCTTTTGACGACTGCTGACGATACACTTCAATTCTGAATGCAGAGTATGTTCCACTACAAACGGGAAACTGTATTAGGGTTGCTATTATGTTTAGTTCTTCTATTATGACTTGTGAGATGGTGTCCGATCGCGTGTTTAGATCCATTCGGGAAAAGAAAATTCTACAGCGCATATTCCTTGACAGCGGAACAGCTTGAAGTCTTATGTCCAGGAAGTATTATTACAGCTCTATGTCGTGCCTTGTGAAGCTGATGACTGGGGCTTAGAGATGGTAGCAATATCACCTTTGGGGAAAGGGGAGGGAGAGAATACCCACAACGTGTGCCCAGCGAGAGTTCTTAGAAGCCGGACATTGGTCAGCTAGCAGGAGATCCTGTCTGAAAAGATATGCAGCTGTTATTTTCTCACCGACTGGTAGAGGCGCTATCCATTATACAGTGCAGTTGCCCAACATCATCATTGCTTAGGTGGTGTTCACTATAAAGAAGTGCATTTGAGGTCTTTTGTGACTGTTTACATTTATAGAAAAACGTAGGTGACTGCTCTGCAGAGATTAGTTTGTATTCTCTGTTTGTAGCTTAGCGTTAGTAGTAATAGAGGCAGTGGCGTATTCAGGGTAGGGGCACCGGGGAACGTACCCCCTGTCTTTTTTTCGGCAGGTTCACTATGTTAATGAAAAAAAAATTTTTTTTTCATTAACATAGGATTTTATCTATTTTTGCGTTGTGTTTCAGCAACGGGAAACTACTTGGATTATCCTTCCCTTGAAAACTTCAATGATAGCAAGCAAAATAAACCACGGCCCCGAGTCTCGGCGTCCCTTGAATGGGGCAGGGGTGCTAAGAATCTCCGAGCTTGCGTCGAAGAATTTTCTGAAACTAGCTACATGGAACGTTAGAAGCCTACTACAACCAGGAAAACTAGCCAATGCTTTACAAGAAATGGAACGCATTAACATCAACATACTTGGGTTAAGTGAAACCAAATGGCCTGGAACAAAGAAGTTTATATCAAACGACCACCACGTCTTCTGTTCCGGAGGAGAAGAGAACACCAAGCAGACGTACGGCGTCGCTTTCGTTGTCCACAAACAACTGGCCAACAAAGTCACCAGTTTCACCCCAATATCGGAACGAATCGCACTACTACAGCTAGCAGGCAACAAGATCAACCTGAATGTGCTCCAGGTCTACGCACCAACAGCGGACAAAGACGATCAAGAAATTGAATTGTTCTACGACAAGCTAAGCAACACTTTAAAGTCGCTGAAGAAGCACGACATGACGGTCATCCTCGGTGACTTTAATGCCAAAATCGGTCAAGGAAAGCTACAAAACATAGTCGGAGAACATGGCTTGGGGACACGGAATGAACGAGGCGACAGACTCGTCCAGTTCTGCCAAGAAGAAAAATTTAGCATTGCCAACACTTGGTTCAAACTACCACCTCGACGACTATACACCTGGACCTCACCACAAGACTCTGACAACAATATCGTCAGGAATCAAATTGACTACATCTTAATCAACATCAGATATAAGTCAAGTGTCCTCAATGCAAAAACTTACCCCGGAGCTGACATATCATCAGACCATAACCCAGTAACAGCAACACTACGTCTCAAATTACGAGCAGTCAAACGCACAAGCACAACAAAAAGAATCGACCTGGAGAAACTGAAGAACACCGCCAACAGACGACAAGTACAGCTTCATCTCAACACTACAATCCGATCGATCGAAGCAGTAACAACAGACGTGCAAGCATTCGGGCGTTCACTCAAACAGTGCATCAATGAAACAGCAGAAACCCTGCTAGGACATCAGGCGTCGAAAAAGAAACAACGGTGGATGACCCAGCACATACTAGACCTAATGGATGAACGGAGAATATTCAAAAACAACAACAACCGGGAAAAATACAAAGAAATACAACAAAAGATCAAACAGGAAATCCGGAAGGCGAAGGAAAAATGGATGGAAGATCAGTGTGCAGAAATCGAAGACCTAATCAAGAAAAATGACAACTATAACCTGCACAAGAAGCTTAAAGAAGCTGGAAACATCTACAAACCGGCTCCTATCCCAAGTTTATATACGGACAACAATCAACCTATACTAAGCAAACAAGCCAAACTCGACACCTGGAAGAGCTATATATACAATCTGTTCGGCACCAACAGAAAACCGGCAGAAACGCAACAACAAACACAGGAAGACAATCTCCACATATTAACATCTGAAGTGGAACATGCCATCCGAATAACAAAGCCAGGCAAGGCCTGTGGACCTGATCAGATTCATGTGGAACTGCTGAAACAACTAGACTACAGCAACATCCAACAACTAACGAAATGGTTCAATCAAATCTACAACAACAACGACATTCCATCCGAATGGCTCCAATCCATCTTTGTGGCCCTACCAAAAAAGGCTACCAGCCGGAAATGCGAAGACTTCAGGCTGATCAGTCTAATGAGCCAGGTGCTAAAAGTCTTCCTCAAGGTGATTCAGCAAAGGATAAGATGTAAGTGCGAAAGTGCACTAGGAAACACACAGTTCGGATTCTGCAGGGGACTAGGCACCAGAGAAGCAATTTTCTGTTTACAAATATTGCTACAAAGGTGCTATGAACATCAAAAAGACGTGTATATATGTTTTATTGACTACGAGAAAGCCTTCGATTCAGTAGACCACGACCGCCTAATTGACCGACTGAGAAAACTTGGGCTTGAAAACAATGATATCAACTTTATTACAACTCTCTACTGGAATCAAACAGCCCGGCTTCGCTATGACAACGATCTGACAGACCCAATTCCAATAAAAAAAGGCGTCCGGCAAGGCTGTCCATTATCTCCCATTCTTTTTAACATCTATTCGGAAATGATCTTCGACCAAACACTGGCTGACAAGAACATCGGCATAAAAGTTAACGGACACTACATCAATAACTTAAGATATGCCGATGACACAGCACTAATAGCGGATTCAGAACAAGATTTACAGACCATCTTGAACGAAGTGGACATAGAAAGCCAGGCATGGGGGCTACGAATCAACAAAAAGAAAACAAAGGTGATGAAGGTCAGCAGGACTGCAAGCAAAATCACGATCAAACTAAACAACGAAAAATTAGAGCAAATACACCGCTTCAAGTATCTCGGAGTGCTCATTGATGACCAGCTGAACCATGAGGCCGAAATCAAAAGCAGAATTGAACAAGCCAGGCAGGCATTCACCAAATGGAGAACCCTCCTCACCGACAGAAGCTTGAACATCGTGCTCAAATTACGCACATTGAAATGCTACATCTGGCCAATACTGCTCTACGGTGTAGAAACCTGGACTCTAACATCAGCCACTACAAAAAAGCTCCAGGCCTTCGAAATGTGGCTCTACCGAAGAATGCTGAAAATTCCGTGGACAGCCAAGATAACCAACGCACAGGTCCTGCAGGACATGCACACGGAACGGGACCTGCTCAAAACCATCATCAGCAGGAAATGCAAATACCTAGGTCACATCGCTAGGAACCAACAAAAATATCACCTACTACCACTCATCCTGGAGGGAAAGATCGAAGGCAAGAAACGCCCAGGCAGACCGAAAATGGCATGGCTAGATAACATCAACACCTGGCTTCACATGACAACAGCACAAATTCTACACGCAGCGCTAGACAGAGAACAATATCAAAACGAAGTCGCAAACGCCATTCGGCAGCATTAAAGAAGAAGAAGTTTCAGCTATTTTCAACTGACTACAGTTGGCAACACGGATGCTAAAGTGATCACCATTTTAATGCACAAAAATGGTGCCCTTCCTATCATTTTTTTTTTTTTTTCCCTAGATCAGCCCCTGAATAGAGGCATGTGATGCAAGAAAGCAAGCCTATGACCTTATGTAGCATCAGTCAAAAAAAAAAAAAAAAAAAAAAAATGAGCAGCGCTTATGAGTTGTTTCCAATGTCTTCAATTTGTGGCATTACTGGCTGGTGAACTATCTGTTGTATAATGCTGAGGGCTGGATAGCACTGATATTAGAATGTCTCCCTGATCATTTGCAGAAGAGGCTTGCAGAGAAGTGTCACTGTGAAGACCTCTGTTGGTGGATACAGTAGCTCGATCGACCACACAATATGGGTGCAGAAATCGGGATTTTTGAATGCACTGTTGAAGCTGGGTTAGGAAAGCACTAGTGGAAGGGAAGGATTTAATGAAATCAGTTCAGGTATAGGCGTGGGTATATGTGTTGCTATGGAGAAGGTTTGGTGCGTGTGAGAGCTCCTGTTGACCGGAATCCTTGAAGTTGACACAATAATTATTTAGTTTCTCCATCGATGAGTCATGATGGTCTGTCAAATCATTGTTGCCTGAGAGGTCACCAGGAGAGGGTAGCTGGGGGTTTGTCAAAGTGGCAATGGCAGATCCTTGATTCGAAGTTTCATTACCTTAGGGGTTTCACAGCGGTCTGTCTCAGTTTCCAACAAATCAAAAGATAAGATAGACTTTTGTTTTTGTGGGGGTTGCAATAGTTCCCTAAAAAGGAACTCATGGCATTTAATTACAGTTTATTCATGTGTGCAATCTTAATGCAAGAACGGCAAATAAGGTTATTGCACCCATTTCACTTGATATGAGAGTTTGTATCGACGGTTTTCTCCATCTTACAGGTGACAGATGCCAGTCATTGTTATCACGTATATGCTTGTTCATACTTAACATTGTAAGCTGTACATTTCAGAGTGTCTAAGGACAGAGAGAATGTTTAACAGTTAAAAGAGAAGACAATGTTTATCAGCCAAATTTGGCAGCAAAGTTCCCTAGGGACGTGGGTTGTTTTCGAAGGACTGCAGGCGCTTGGTCTCAAATAAACGGCACATTTCAGATAGGCAAGGAAAAAGGAATTAGCCGTGATACACAGAAAGCCAAACAGGTCCGAATGCCATGAGTTCCTTTTTAGGGAACTGCTTATGAGTTCCCTAAAAAGGAACTCATGGCATTTAATTACAGTTTATTCATGTGTGCAATCTTAATGCAAGAACGGCAAATAAGGTTATTGCACCCGTTTCACTTGATATGAGAGTTTGTATCGACGGTTTTCTCCATCTTACAGATGCCAGTCACAATAGAGTCTGTCATTAGGTGCTATGGTACGAATCGCTAAATGAAAAATAAATTAAAATTACTTATCTGCAACTTCGGATCCAGCGATGAAAGTGTTCTCTGTGGGTAAGACTATACTTGAGTAATCACTCACAACCATAGCAAATCATATAACAGGAATAAAACTCATTAATTAGAGTTAAAATTAAGAGCACAAAAGTAACATGCAATCAGGCACCTTGCCTCTTTTCTTGCAATTACATATCTTGTAACACCCGGAGTACTTTTTATAATACTGCAGAAAAATCAGTCACGCTGCACAGATGGATGCAATTTAGTTTTTTTTTTTTTTTTTTTTCATCCTTAGATTGAATATCTTGTGTTGTAGCAGTAGGCTGCTGAACAGTAATATCAGTCTCACCATATGAAGTGCCATTCACACTCTCCTCACTCGTACTGTTTTCGTACTCACACACTTCTTCACTATCGGAAGTTCTCCAAGTACTAATAGTTCCGCGCAAGTCAACGCTCGCTTTCTCATTTTTTATTGCTCATACACTGAGTTCGTGTATTCACCACAGACAAATTTATAAGCGGTCGAAATAAACAAGCACATACCTGCACTAGCCTGTATAGGTAAACACATCTGTAAGAAACAACTTGCGAAAATTTGTCTAAATAGAATTCAATTTATAAGTAATAATAAAATACACTATTCACGTATGCAATGCACATTTCGAGAGGTGACATTAAAAACCAGAGTTTTAGAAAATCGGGTCATACTGACCAGAACATGCGAGCGGGTATCAAAAGGTTCGTACCCTAACCTAGATAAAACATCAGTTTTTTTTTTTTTTGTTTTTTTTTGTGCATAGGCTTCTGTGGCCATAATGCACCTCCCAAGGTTTTTTTCAGTACTTTGATCCAAGCCCGACTCGGGAATCGAACCCGCGACCTTTGGGTTGCCAGGCAGGCACTTTACCCACCCAGCTAGCCCGGTCGGCGAAACATCAGTGGGAAGATGCAGTTTTTAATATAAGTTGTCTCCATATTCTATATTCTCAGTTGCCTCCAATAACTAATATGTGAAATTTCGTTCCCGTAGGTGATCGTACACCAGAGGTGGAGCCCGGAATCTGAGGAAGGAGGTTATGGTTGACAAAGTGGAGTATCGAGCAGTGATCAAGTTCCTGCATTTACAGGACAAGAAAGCCCAGGAAATTGACGAAGAAATGAAAGCAGTGTATGGGCAGAATTGTCCATCCTATGACACTGTAAAAAAGCGGAAACGGGAGTTTCAGTGCTGTCGTACAAGTGTCTTTGACGAGCCAAGAGAAGGAAGGCCATCAACATCCACAGACAGTAAGACGGTTGCAAAGGTTAAGCAGCTAGTGCTGAGTGACAGACGTGTGACAATTCATTTCATCGCAAATGCAGTGGGAATTAGTTATGGGTCTGCCCATAGCATTTTACATGACCATCTGCACATGTCTAAGGTCTCCACACGATGGGTTCCAAGATTGCTGAAGCCTTTGCAGAAGCCGTTGCCACAACCAACTTTGTTGCCCAGTGCGGCTTCGAACTACTGCAGCTCCTGACCTAGCACCGTCAGACTTCTTGTTTCGAGAAATGAAGAAACTATTGCGTGGACGCTGCTTTGATTCGTCTCAGAAAGTCATCAATGGAGTGGAATCGTGGTTTTAGGCAAAAAGTGCAGACTTCTATGATCAAGGCAAAAAACAAGTGATCCACAGAGGTGAAATATGTTACTATTCATGGAGAGTACACAAAAAAAGGATTTAAGTTTCACATTTCTTGGGATATTATTTCTAAGTACGAAATAACCGTACCCTTACTATTTCCAGTAAGGGTACGAACTTTTTGATACTCCCTCGTAACATAAGTACTGTTTTAAACTTGAAAATCACAGGGGAAAAAAAATTAATTATTAAAAGATTTTCTAAAAATGAAGTCATTGCTCGATAATAATTAAAATCATAGAACCACATTATAATATGTACAGTGAGTGGACAGAAATCATTGGATACCTACCTAGTAATGGGTAGTGGGTGAAAGGTATCCGGGTGAAAGGTGGGCCTAGTAGACCCACCTTTCACCCGGATAATGGCAGTCACCTGACGAGGCATTGAGTCCACTAGTTCACGAAAGCGTTCCACAGGTATTTTTACAGGTACACGTTTGCTGCACTACTGTGCATAATTCCTTCACATTCCTCGGTGGAGGATCCAAAGCTCGAACGAACCTTTCTACAGCATCCCAAAGATGCTCCACAGAGTTCATGTCCGGTGAACGGGGAGGCCATTCCATGGTGATAAAATCTGCAGAATGCTCTTCGAACCATGTTCTAGTCACCACAGCTCTGTGGGAAGGTGCATTGTCCTGCTGGAAGAGTCCATTGCCCTGTGGGTGCACGATGACCATGAAGGGATTCAGATGGTCTGCAAGGATGGATACATAACCTGGACCGTTCAGAGATGCGTCTAGACGTACCATGGGTCCCAACGTGTGCCAGATGAACACACCCCATACCATTACCGACCGTCCACCTGCCTATACAGTTCCTTGTTGATATGACGGGTGAATACCTTCGTGCAGTTTCCACCAGATATGCACCCCCCCCCGTTCACTTGAAATAACTGGAAACGGGACTCATCGGACCAGGAGACCCGTCTCCAATCATCAAAGGACCAGTGCCGATGTTCTTTCGCCCAGTTGAGGCGTAGAGTCCTGTGTCGTGGTGTTAGCAATGGGACTCTGGTGGGTCGACTGCTCCCATAACCTACTATGGCTAATGATCGCCTGATGGTCTTGGTGGAGACGTTTCTAGCACCTCCCTCGTCGAAGTCGGCGGTGATTTGTGTCACAGTCGCTCTCCAGTTGTCTGAAACAATGCGAGACAGACGTCGACGGTCACGTTCATCCACCGCCTTTCTCCGTCCACGATGAGATGTTATTCCGGAAATGGCGTATTTCCGACGCACTCTTGATACTGTTGAACCGGGATAGTGACCCATGCGTCGGGTACCCACTATCATCCCTCTTTCGGTCGGTTAACTCACGACGTTTATCTATACTGACATCGAATTACCGTCTATGTGAATCTATATTACCTGCCAAGCGGTTGGTTCGTCTATTAGCGAGGGGGATGACAGCGTCGCGTTGTCCAGGAACCCCATGAATTCTGTCCTTTAAGTGTACAAGGAAAAAGATTTTATAAAAGTGAAAAAATATTTTCGGTTCAAACAGACCTGAATAGAACAGCAGGTACATTTTTAAATAATTAAAAGTAAAATATGAAAATATTTCTTAAAAGTCTACTAAGAGTTTGTGTTATTTACTCGTAGAATAAGCGCCGAGCCGTTACAGACCAGTGAACAGTCAATCTCAGACACACGCTTTTGTTGATGACGATTGGAATTATAGCGTGAATGCGTCGAGGAATAGCTATTGAATTCCTTGATCCACCTAGAGAAATTGCCTCGAATATAGTTCCTTGTAGCAGATAGCAGTGCCCATTCTACCTTCAGTGCAGTCGCCTGCAGAAGAGGGGAGTGTTGATCTGCCGTTTCGGTTGGTCGAACTTCGGTATAAACTCTGGGCCAGCCAGGCAAAAAACAACTCTCCAACACACGTACACACCAAAAAAAGCACGTATTTGAAATGGCCGCTGTATGGGATGGATCATGTTGTACTGGAATACGTATGGGCCACTTCCACAGAACTGCCAGCGTCAACACCACAGAATTTTTCAAGGTGTTCGTGTGCGATTCGGAATTAGTTTTTTGTCACCAGAATCAACGGTCTAAGTCCGAACGACGGCAACAGGACCCATCTTTTCTGACAGATATGTGGGCACAATACAGTGCAGTACATGACATTCCTCAGGCATTCTCCTCGCCTACACTCGACAGTCTCCCATCTGAAGACTGTAAAGTGATCTGTTTTTACTGTTCCATGGATCAAGGATGGACTGGGCACCACTGCAAACGACGTCTGACATTCGTTAATGTGAGGCTTGTAGCAGCCATGAAAATCTATTCCGTGCAACTCCCTACAGACTGTAGACGCACTTGCAGACACTCCTATGAGCATATTTTGCTGCAAAATAACGTTTTCGAGGGATCGTTTAATTTGCTTTACCACTTTCTCCAGAGATCCCTGTACACATAATTTTAGAAGTCTTAAAAATACGGTCGCGCAGTGACTGGATCTATGACCAACAACCACTGCGTTGGCCCAAGGTGCACCGCGAGCTTGCCACTGGAGCAACTGCATCCGCGTGAATCCAGCCTTCCTCATGTGTTAAAAGGAGCAAAGCATAATCTGTACACTGGATAGGGTACAATGATACGTCTCAGTTTTACAATAGTTTCGGTTTTCGATATGTTGCTAAAACGTCTTGAAATCCATATTCGACGATGGGTATTAAGCTTCCTTAAAAAGAGTGTTCACATGTAGTTCTGAATTCGTCTTTTTAGGTAGGCAGACAAAAGGTCTCTGCTCATAAAGCGAAATTAAAGAGATTTATCAGCAGTACTGAATTGATGCTATACTGATTTCTCTACGGCATTCGATACAATCGATCCTGAACTTTTAAAGTTCGCTGAAGATATTTGCTATGGTAATCTATCCTCTTTATATATTACGTTTCTTCCCCACTTACGTCTGACATTTTCTGTATCGAACACGTCACACCTCTCAGTTCATAACACAATATGACAATTGTTACGCATTTTTCATGAAATTTTACATTTCGCTCTTTTAGAAATATTTGTTGAGCCATCCAAAATATCATCTAAATCTCACAAATACGGCAATTTCTTCTTCTCTCTTTTTTTTTTTTTTTTATTTCACATATCATATAGGTCTTCCACGTACTGTATATCGAAACTGAACCATTTGATATTGTCTTCTGCCGTACACTTACTGTAGAATTAAATGGGCACTAGAGCAGACACGCAGAAAGGAAAATTTCTCGATTTAAGCAGTGCACATCAAAATTGTCGCTTTTTGAGTAACCCGTGGTTTTTTTTTTTTTTTATCAATTTACTGAATATATAAATAATGAATCATACTATTTGGTTATTATATTAATCACAGAAGGAAAGAAAAACACGTGTTGTATTTTAAATTTATTAAAATCCAGAAGGAAATAAGAATTGCAAAAAGTTGAAAAAGTTTAATTACTTTTATATATTAAAAGTTAATTAGTTATTTACTTTTTACTTTAGCAAACGAAAATTTAATTTAAAAATACGAAAGCGCCCAAAATGTAACACGCTGCATAAATATCTAACTGGTTTAGATACAAATATTTAGATGGTCTAGATGCAAATATCTCGTAAGGGTGGAGGCCAGGAACTACGTCACAAGCGGTGAGAAAGAAAGGTTTCCTATAAGTTTTAGCGCAAAACGGAACCTCTTAATTCCGGGGGTGGGGGAGATTAAGAGGTTCCGCATTTAAAATTGCTATAATATGCATATTTAACTGTTTGTAACTGTTTGTAACTGTTTCGTGAACAGTTACAAAGCCTTGAACCTAAACACGTCACTAGTTTAATGATACTTCATAGGTAATAAAACGGATGTGTTGTGGAGAAGCTATCAGAATTGGCGCCACGCAGGTAGAAGTCAGCCCCGGTTTGCTATCGCACACTAATAAGAATGGAGAAGATTATTACAAGAAAGTTACATATATGTTGGGAATTTTGACAACTTTTTAGTTTTATAAGGAATTAGTCATCAATAACAAAATAAACCGGGAGCAACCGAATTGACTACAACGGTTAAACAAGTATAGTACAATATTCTCCAGGGCACACGAAGTGAACGATGTCCATCTGTGTGGCACGGTGGACAGCGTTTGCGCGCATTACAGTTAGAATGAATAAACTAAAGTTCGAAATAAACAGTAACACATGCAGGTCATGTAAATTTTAAGGTTTTTAGCCCGTAGAACATGTATTTTATGAATGTTCCACCGTTTCAGAGTTCTTGGGAAAAAATTAACTTCAGAATAAATACTTTATCAGTAAAACAGATTTGGCATAATCATTGTGGTTTCTTCCTGTGGGGAGTTTTTTTTGTTTTTTTTTGTAAAGAAAGAAAAACTAGAGTGGAAGTTTGAAAAGGAATGGCGAAAATAAAATAGATTTTCTATTTATACTACCTAAGGACAGAGGAATTTACAGAATACAAGAACATCATCGCATTCAATAGTCACTAAACCACACGAGGAAGCAGTTGAAGTACTATTTACGTTATAACTTTTTTTTAATTAAGGTAAAAAAAAAGTAAAGTGCAGCCATTATCAACCCACTGCAGGGTGGAAGCCTCCTCAACAATTCATGCTGAGGGAAATGGACCATAATCTGCCACGCTGGTCCAGTGCGGGTTGGCAGATCGACCGTATTCAGCAGTCAGGGGCTTGAACCCCGGTCTACTCAAAGAGCGTGTGCTACTGCACTCCCGCTCCTGCCCACTCGGCTACGGAGGCCGTCTAATTAAGGTAGTGTAGCTCAAACTGATAGCATTCATTTAGCTTGTAAACAATAAAATTAAGTGGGGAGAATCAGTGGCGTAGCTACCATGTAGGCAGGCAAGGCAATTTGCCTTCGGGCCGTGTATGGCCCCGGCGTCTTTGGCTGTCTCCTGCTTTTTCAATTTTCATTAATTAAGTAGGGGCTCGAGAATGTTCTAGGCCTCCGGGCCCGAAAAAGGGTAGCTACGCTACTGGGAAGAGTTCAATTTCATTTGGGGGATGGCGAACTATATGTAATTTGATCCCTGCCTAACTAAGGAGGGTACTCATCAAAGAGGTGACGACCCAATGAAAAGGATGGAGAATGACTGACACGAGAAGGGTAGGCCTACTCCAAGCAACACTCTTGGGTTTCCCTCAGCGAAACTCTCTGCAGGAATGAGTAACGATTTGCTATGAGAATTAAAAATAACCATTGAATGAAACTTTACTGTTAAGGTGTATAAATGAGAACAGGGTGATAAAACCCTTTCTCTTCCACAGCTCGTTTACGTTCTTTACATCTATTTTGTGTCTTTTGTTTTTCTTACGCCCAACGTGGTTGCAAAAGAGGTGACGACCCAATGAATATAAAGGGATCAAATATCCCTATACAATGAGCCATCCTGAGTGCCTCAGATTTTTAAATGCAAAGCGGATTAAGATGATGCAATACAATTTAATAAGAAATTAGCAACTTAGGCGAAACCATGGATAAAGGTCTAAGTTAAACATAAGCTTTAGTACCAAGAACTGGGTCGTCAGTGGGAACAGAGACTCTCCATGATAGAAATCGAACTCAACGAATTTTGACTTAATTTTAACTACTGCGTTGAAATATCCCTGCAGTTCTATAGTATTGTACTGAATAGAGCAAACGCGATGTAGTTCCAGGGATTAAAGGTAAGCAGTTGTTAGGCTTTTAAATGGAAGGTTCACTTCCATACATCACTCACATACAAAATATATTATTCACAGTTCGGCATACGTTCGCTAACACAGATCACCTTGACCTTCAATAAGAACAGAAAGTCGCCTCCATGATCGAAATCGAATAACGGTAGAGCGTACGAATTTTAATTTCACTAATTTTCAGTAACTTTAATTTCAATTTAAATTTCACTCTTCTTTTCGGGAGTCTGCGATTGCCATAACCCTGAACGCAATTAAGTCGCAGCCATAGGCAACAATTCATCGCAAGCGTTAAAGAAAAGACTCAAAATAACAGAATTTATAATTTATTTTAAAAATATGGCAACGATTGTTATTATCTAAATCAATTACACTGTATTATAAAAAGGTGTAACTTTTATAAAAAGCTTCTGGATAATTTAATACTTTATTTTCTTGTAATATCAATTTATTATTTAATAATTCGATTTAATTTATAATTTAACAAAAATTAATTACATTGATCAAGAAAAGGCGCATTTCTGATATTTGACTACAAGCACCAAAAACCCTAGTTAGGCTAATGACCAAATTTTCTGTTAGAGGTTCTCAAAGCTGCTGACTAGATAAAGTTGTTCGCATAGCCTGCATCGTATCCAGATATCATCTTGAGGGGGGCGGAAGCATGAGGACCAGGTTTTTGAGGTTTTTTTTAGATACATCTAGGAACACTTATACGCATGGTTAAGGGGACATATTCCCCCTCTGCCCTGAATACTCTCCTGCACATAGCTGTATCCTTGACACTTGGTATAATAAGCAACTGAAGGGACTGCTCTCTTTTAGAGAGGATTGTGAGAGACAGGAATCCTGGCTTTATCACTAGGAGCCAGAATCAAAAGCTAAATGGAATCGATGTTATGAAGGCATCCAGCTTCACTCTTAACAAATTAAAGTATCTAAAACTGATGGAAAGATCATAGGGACTTTGGAGCTTGCTCATATGTACTTTACCCGGAAGGATACATTGTTACTGCATACCAAGACACAAAATGCTGAAGGCAGCAATTCTCCAGAAACACAAGATCTATTTTCAACGAACGTCAGTAATACTTCTCGACTTATGAACGGCCTCATACTACGCACCACACTGAAAGTTCCTTGACTGAAGGGACTGCTCTGTACAGAGTGTGATTTCTCCCTTCGACTTCCATCTGTTTGACATGTTAAACAAAGATATTGTGAGCGCTAGTGGAAGATGTTTGTTTCAATACAAAAAGAACATTCAACAAGAAAATGGAAAACACGATTAAAGATGGTAGACAACTTTCTACAGCAGAGGTATAGAGAATTTAAATGTATGAAGTATTTGAGTAAAATAAATAAATTGGATAACTATAACTGGCTGACACACCCAGCCATGTGTACATACAACAAAAAAAATACACTTTTTTCTCTTTTTTTTATACAATTAAACAATTTGCTGGTGAAATTCGGGTACTTTTTTTTTTTGACAAACCCTCGCATATCATTTGACGTTTCCTTTATGAAGAGCAACAGTTCGTTATCAAAAGGAGGAGAATAATTTTTGGGTTAATCCTCATATACCCAAATATTATGATGATGGTCACATGACAATACAGAAAATAAGGAATTCTTTTAGCTAGACGGCGTACATTACCATTGATACACTTCCAATATGTCCAACGTACTCTGCGGATTTTTTTAAATGAATTATTCAAATAAAAAAAAAAAAAAAGTTTGCATCAACTTTCGATTTTAAAACATTCAAACAAGAATGATTTTTTACAAATAGCCTTTGGTTAAGATGCTTTTAATAAATTTTGATTTAATTAAGATAGATTATAGTTAAGATGCTTTTAATAAAGCATCTTATCGAGACCTAGAGTACTGTAGTATCATGGATAATGGACTCGGTGTACTAAAAGTACCATCGGGAGTACTTTAAAGATAACATTATGCAACACTAGGTAAGTTAAACGAATCTTTGTTTCAAATAAATTCAACTTTGAGCTACTACGATATATATATATATATATATATATATATGCCAACAAATTAACCATTAGCAAAAGCGGACTGTTTTGACACAAAGCATCAGCCTCTGCCGAGTATTTTCTAAGGCTGATTTGTTTCAGTTGGCAGTGCAGCTGAGACAAGAGATTCGAACCTATACCCTTCAAAAACAAGTTGTAAGCGATAAAACCATTATCCTTCCATGACAGTTTACAAAGACATAGAGAAGCAATATCTCCGTAACGGTGTTTTTTTTTTTTTTTTTTTAGTTGTTTTAGTATATAAATAAAATAAATAAATAAATTTTCTGTTTATACTCCGGGACGACCAAACGGTCAGAGGAGTTCACAAGATAGACAGAATACAAGAAACAGCACCGTATTCAGTGATCACGGGCTTGAACCCCGGTCACTCAAGGCACGTGTACTTATGCACCCGCGCGCCTAACCACTAGGCTACGGCGGCCTGTTTGAATGGCCAATTACTGATTTCACCACACTGACTGGTTTTATTTCGCATAATTTCATAAAGTGTAATGCTGTATTGAGTGTTAAAGTTTCTAACTGACTGAGAATTGCAATTTCAAGCAAAATTAATAAGAAACTGACAGAAGAACAGGATGAAGGAAATCAGGAGCAGGAAATATATTGCATAAAACCACTTTACCATAACCACCGCCTTTACATGTATGGAGCTGGTGTTTTTTGTGTGCTTTATTTTTCTTAAACTGTTGTGCGTATTAGAGCATGGTGGACAGCCATACGACTGTGACAAGGTTGGGTGTTTGCGTGGGCATGAAAAGGAAGTGACAGCGAGGCCGGTGACCTACTCATGCCTCTGTTTTATACGTATACTTTGAATTCTTCAGTTATGTGTCAGTCAATTAGCCGGAAAGAAAAGAGAATTCAGGCAATTACGTACGCCAACAAAAACTGCATTTTGCAAAATTTTAGATTTTCTCATTGCCTGTACTATCCTCTAATTCAGGGGTGGGCAACTTTTTTCGTAAGCGGGCCGAATGAAATTTTCGCATCATGATGCGGGCCGGAATAGATTGAACGATTTAATAAAAAAAAATCAGAACCTAAAAAATGTTATATTACTTGAATTACCAAATTATTAATGTATTTTTAAAAAAATATCTGAATGTCCAATTATCATTGAAAATGCGGCATTCGGCATCAATTTTTCTTTTTTTTTTTAATTGGCTCATTTTATGGGCTATAAATTATATTAAATTAAAAATTGTAATAATTAGAAAAGGCATAAAACATAAAATATCTCGCACCAATATTATTTTTTTCAATAAGAAGTCAAACCCAAAGGAACTTCGTTCGATCGATGCTACAATAATAATTAGGAAATAACTCTTTGACGCTGCGTAGAATCACTTGGTTACTGTTGTACTGGCCGCGATTCCCGATTGAACCGAATTAAGCCGAACGTTTACGGCGAGTGTAGTCAGGTATGGATTTTCTATATTTATGCATTTACCGAGGGAGCCGGATTCAACATCGTCGCGGGCCGGACGTGGCCCGCGGGCCGGCTATTGCCCACCCCTGCTCTAATTGTTTAATTATTGGTTAATATCATATGGTACACATGCTTAATTGCTGGTATTATGATTTTTTTACCGACAATCAAAACCAAATGAAAACTGAGGTGAGGAGCTGACTAACTTGAATTAACTTGATATATTTTATATTTAACCGAATAAGTAAAGAACTCAGCGAATTCTAGTTAAACGATAATAACGGGGTATTCAATAAAACTGCGATGTAAACAGCGGTTACGTAATCTTACAGGTCGCCATTTGTTTCTTCAGCCTATTAATAATAAGGGTCCACCTATGCAATTAAAAAAATATATATAAAAAAGAAGCATTCTCAAATTTAGGCACAGTTTCATTGAGTGGTCCATTGCGCTATGACTGCGGACAATATGCAGGGTGATCCTTTTGAACATCCCTGATTTTAAATATATCTCGCAAAAGAAAACCCAGTGCACTAGGTTTTAAAAAGTCAGCAGACTTCTATATGAGCTCTTTTGGTGAAACGAAGTATGCCCAAATGATACTCTATCTCGGACTAGGTTCGATACAACATATCTACACTGACTGTGGCAATTGCTTGCACGATGATGTACGTAAGGCGGCAATGTTAGACACTTGGTAGAATAAACTGTCTTTCACAAAGCCCCAAAAGAAGAAACCTAAGGGAGTTTTTTTCAGGTGAACGATGGGGGGGGGAGGCATGGGTCCACCACTCTCAATCCAACGGTCCGGAAACATGTCGTTCAGAGTAGTGCGCACCTGCAAGCTCCAATGAGGTGGCGCTCCATTCAGCGAAAGATTATGTTGGTCTGTAGGTGCGCACTCTAGGGAAATGCATATTGCTCCACATAAACTGTATCCTCCGAGAAGAAAAACGGCCCGATAATCATAAACTTTCATGACTACATCACACATTCACCTTCTGGACTGTCTCGAACGTGCTCTTGGATACAGTGTGGGTTTTCAGAATCCCATACTGGAATATTGTGTCAGTTAACTTTTCTCTAAAAGTTAAATGCTGCCTCGTCGGAAAGCATAACATGACTCAAGAAATCGTGGTTTTGGTCAAGGCGATCAAAAATATCAATAGCGAAGTTTTGTCGTCACTCGGCTTGATTTCTTTAACCATTTGCAATTTATACAAATGCAGCCGCTTGTTTACAAGTCTGTGCAGAGTTGCACGGGGCACGTTCAATTCCCTTGATGCACGCTTAATTGATTTTCGGACAAAGGCAGCACGTGCCTCTTCAACTCGCTCTTCTGGGACGCTTTAACGACCACCTCCATGTTGCTTCTGCACGCTACGGTATTCAAAAATGTCTTTGGGTCAGGTGCATCTTTGTTGAACCCATGTCTAAATTGCCTTTGAACCGTGACAGCAGATTTTGCAAACCGCACTCCTGCCTGTGCTCTCTATTGCACTGATGCCATTTTTACACAACGGACAGCAGTGCCACACCCTCAGTCACAGCGCGTTTCAAAACATCAACAATGAAACTTGACTATATCCCACCATGAAACTTGACTATATCCCACCTCTACTGGCTTTCACTACATTGCCATATGTACAATACATGAATTTTAACCAACTTTTAAAATCAGAGAGGTTCAAATGACATCCTGTATTAGTATTAGCCATATAGTGGAAGGAGGCTACAGGCATTTGCTGCACCGGCAAAAAAAATAAATAAAATAAAAAATAAATAATAATAATAAATAAAATAAATAAGCAAATAAGAAAAATTCAAATTATACGCTTCCTCCTCACGTAACTAACTATCCGGTTGACCTCCAAATTTCTTCAAACTGTCAGCCTCAACCTGCGGAGGCAACTTGTTCCAGTAATCAACAATTCGCTGGCTAAAAGAAAACTTCCAGGAATCTACTCTAAACCGCTTTCCTTATAATTTGAATTTATGGCCCCTAGTTCTGGAACTCTTTATAACGGTGAAAATTCCGCCTTCATCATTTTACTAACCCATCTCAGAGCCTTAACATCGATTAGGTCCTCTATATGTGCCTGGTTGCGAACCTCCGTAGCCCACATAATTGAAGTCTTTCTTCGTATGGTCGCCCCTTTTGCAGACCGCATCATGCGAGTTGCCCGTCTTTCGACCTTAACAAAAAGCTCAGTGTCTTTTTTTTTTTTTTTTTTCAGGTGAAGTCTCCACACCTGGACACAGTATTCCAAATGCGGTCTTATAATTGACATATACAGTAGGATTATGATCTCTCTATCTCTACAAGATACTGTTCGATAAATCACTGATAAGACACCATGGGCTTTCCTGGCTGCCTGTTTACACTGCTCAAAAAAAAAAAAAAAAACACCTCTTATCTGCCCATATCGTAAATCCCAAATCCCTTACTACAGTTTCTAATTCAACCCCGCCAAGTGTTTAAGTCCTTGCATTTTGCTGCATTAAAACATAGCTGCCACTCTTCTGACCATTCCTCAAGCCATCCTGAAGAAGCGCTGTTTGGCACTGATCATTAACGACTTGTAAGATGTAAAATCTTACAAATATAATATTTTATAAAAAGTGAGATTAATATAAAGTAAAGCTTATGAAATAGCAATTTGGGACAGCAAAACATTACCAGTCACTAATATTACTAAGGCACTCGCTAGGGATTAAAATTAGACAAGGTTAAATTATAGAAAGGGACCAGTAAGCCTGACAAAGGCAATAAGGGGTGAGCTCCCAGGATAACACCAAAACAATGGGAAGGGTAGCAGCGACTACTGGCGAGTATGTGCGAACAATTAAGGCTCTGAAAGAACAAAGGGCAGTAGACTGAATATTGTAGGACATTTCTTTGATCGTGACCCCTGGAGATGGGACAGGTAGTAAATACGGGTCAAATGCACGGATTAGAACTAGGGCTGTCGGCGATGACAAGTTTGGTAGATCGTGTGAAATAAATCCGCTCAAGTTTAACCAGGGGTGGCGAAGATGACGGCGCACTTCAAAGGTACAGACAACCTGGGAAAATTACGATTTATTAAAATAAGAGGTTGAATCGTATATTGTAGATACAGCTTGAGAAAAGTTAAAGGACGAATAGGACAGAATGAAAGTTTGATAAAAAGAAGAAGATTGGTTAAAGCGGAAAAATAGGGGCAGGCCTGCCATATAGGGGCGGTACGTAGTTGAGATGAACAAAAAGGAAAAACGGGATGAAAAGCGGGGATGTGAGCTTCGAAATAGGTATGTGAGCTTCGAAAGAGTTTTTTTTTTTTTTTTAAAAAGATGGAACAAAGTCGTAGGCGGAGGAGTAACTCGACGCGAAGGAGCGGAAATCGAAGAATTAGTAGCTAGAGCGGAAAGAGCGAAACCGGAGAATTAGTAGTTCGATGAAAGGGAGTGAAAACTAGGAATTAGTAGCTTGATAAAGAAGGAAGCAGCGAATGGAAAGTAGGTACCCTGGTGTTGCAACGATGACAATCCAGTTATGAAGTGTAACTCCACAATATGAGAGATGCCTGATGGTGTGCAAGTAGATTAAACTTAAAAGCATTTTATGGCTAAAGCCTCAGATGAGAAGCCAATAAGTTTCGAAACGGTGCTGTCTGGGTGGTGGATCCGCCCAGAATGAGTAACAATAGTCTTCTCCGTTGGTGAAGCATTTATTCGAGATAGTGCAATATCATTGCAACTCGTGAAAATATTGACAATATGAGATATAGCAGTAGAGTCAAGTGATGCAAGAAAGCAAGCTTATGTAGAATCAGCCCAAAAAAAAAAAAAAAGAAAAAGTTCACACATCCAGTCCCTCTAACGGTTTGTCCAGTTCCTCCTTGAATCTGTTTAAGCTAACAACTTCCACAACGATGGAAGTTTGTTCCAGCAATCAACCACCTGCTGGCTAAATGCATATTTCTGCAAATCTATTCTACAACTGTATTTCCTCAATTTGGATTTATGCCTTCTCAGGTTCGTAATCTGAGCAAGAGGAAGAAGAATCCCATCAGAATTGAGAATGTTCAAACAATTCAAGGCCTTATACACCTCAATCAGAACACCTTGCAAGTACCTAGTCTCCAGACGCTGCAATTTGCAGAACTTGAGCCTTTCTTGGTAAGAGAACCCCTTCTTTACACATACTTAAATAGTGGAAATTCTTAGCTACCTTAGTAGTTTGCTGCGTAGATGTATTTGTACTAACTTGTACGTCAGATAACTGGTTTTATCACTGCATGAATGTTATGCTCTGTTTGCTAGTTTTATTTCTAATTTTTAAGTTTCATTGAACATCAAAAGTTTGATTATTTTAGCATTTTCTTCACATGTAATTGGCATTCCTACTTTGTATGAATTTAATTAATAAAATAAAAATATTAAAAAGTACATGATTCTTCATACTGAACTTGTAATAGCAATTCAAATTTTGCTTGGAGTGGGGAGATAAGATACGAAGAGCCTTGTTTTCTCAAAAAATGCGAAACATTTCTGTTTCCCTTCGTAAATGTTTTAATAAATTAGATGAGTTTGCATCTAATAAAAATAAATAAATAAACATTATAAAAACAGTATGCATAAAAACTGATATTGGACTTTTAGAATAAGGCCACAAAACTGGTGATCAGTATACCGACTTCCCTACAAATAGTTACAATGCAATAATGTGGTTAATTACTCCTGTTCACTGAGGACGCATCAGAGTATAAAAAGAAACTTAAGAACCTCACTACCTCTATAATTTCAATAACATTCTCAGATTTCATGAGCTGATTTCTTTATTACAAATCTACCCTGACTAAAATCACTACGTGAGAACCTTATTGAAATATAGTACAGATCACTGCTGCCAGAGACAGATTTAGATTATCAACGCCTACTTTCGTGGCATTCTACTTTACAACAGTATGCAGTTGGGACCTCTCACTTTTATTCTTCCCTATCCTTCTTTGGCGTCGTCTGAGGAATCGGTGAACTGACAGTCAGATTCATTAAATCATGTAAAATATAAGAAATAGAATTTTTAAATCCACCTCTTTTATATTAGATTTTTAAAAACATAAATCATTATATTTTTATTTATCATTTTATTATTATTTTATTTATTTATTTTTTAAATTAGAACAGTAAAACCCCTTATTTGTATTTTTCTGGGGACCGACGGAGAAAAGAGTAAATTGCGGAAAAGTATAAATTTTGGCAAAGGAATTAAAGTTCAAATTTAAGATTTTACTGTAATTCATTTAACACTGAAAATAATCAGTGCTGAAAAACGAAGTTTAAAAAGAGTTAATCATTTATTCACTGATAAGTGAATACTCATATTGTATATGTTTATAGACGTTGAAGTAAATGCAGTACACCGAAAACACTAAAACACGTAGACTGTAACCAGACTGTGAAGAAAAATATACTATGCACTTAAAAAGGCTTTACAGAAAAAAATAACGTTTGATATTTTCTTTTTCCTTCACTTGCTTTCTGCTTTTATGTCGTTCATAAATTTCTCAAATTGTTACAGATCATCCTTTCTTCTCGTTTTTCCATTTAATACAAAAAAGCGCAGTGTTAACTTTGCAGCTTAGAAAACCTTTGCAGGTTAAATCCAGCAGAATTTAACCTGCATAGTTTTTAGCTAAAGTATAATAAACTTATTCTCCACAACGAGTTGCCTTAGTATTGCACCATTTTTAAACAAATGGTACCGCTAAATTGGTAATCTTCCATTTATTAAAAATATGACACATGTACTACTATGGGAAATCTTGTTTTAATTTAGGGAGTAAAAAACTCAAAAGAGGAAGGAAAACTGTTGCCCTAGTAGGAACAGCTTTTGTAAGCATCGGATCAAATCTCTCCACTGTCGTCGCTTCTTTCTTATTTTTTTTTTTTTTATCTTTTTGATATCGCAGTCAACTAATTTGCATATAATGGATTATTGAAATAATCATTGATCATGCCCATCAACTAAGTAGCATTAAGCCATTTATCATTATTACAGCTAATAACTTGTCCCAGATAAATATATGTTTTATTATTATTTTATTTATTTATTTTTTTCAGTTGTTGGCGCATCGACTTCTGTGGCCATAATGCACCTCCCAAGGTTTTTGCACTACTCTGATCCAAGCCCAAGGCGGGATTCGAACCCGCGACCTTTGGGTTGCCAGGCAGGCACTTTACCTACCCGGCAAGCCCGGTCGGCGATAAGTATATGACTCCACCTTTTCAATTACTGCTCCTTCAATCATTATGTCCCTTTCTGTGGCATACTTGTTCATCATTACTTTTGTTTTAGCCATATTCATCTTTAGTCCAAAACCTTTACTAACTGTGCATAACTGATTAAGATTTTCCTCTAATTCTTTGGGATCGTGACTTATGATCACAATATCATCTGCAAATCGTAAATGGTTTGGGTACTCTCCATTCACATTGACTCCTTTCCGCGACCAGTCTAATCTTCTGAAAGCTTCTTCAAGGGCAGCAGTAAACAGCTTCGGAGATAGTGTCTCCTTGTCGAACTCCTTTCTCGATTTTAAATTTCCTACTGTCTTTGTCTAGTCTAATAAAGGAGGTAGTGTTCTCATATATTTTCTTCAAAATCATAATATATGGGGTTTCTATGCCTTGTCTTTCCAGTGCCCGAAACATTGCCTTATGCTGTATGGAGTCAAATGCCTTTTCATAATCCACAAATTCCAGGCATAAGTGTTTTATATTCATTTGCTTTCTCTATTAGCTATGATATTAGGTGAAGGTGATCCATAGTTGAGAATCCTGTCCTAAAGCCAGCCTGCTCTTTCGGTTGATTCTCATCAAGTATTTTTTCTAATCTGTTAGTAATGACCCTTGTGAACAACTTGTAGATGTGGGATAACAAGCTAATTGGTCTATAATTTCAAATTTCTGATTTATCTCCTTTCTTATGCAGCAAAACTATGATTGCATTATTCCACTGCTTAGGTGTCATACCTTTTCTAATGGATTTTGTGAAGAGCCTTGCCAGTTTTTGTATTATGTCTCTTCCTCCCAATTTTAACAACTCTACAGTAACTTCATCTTCCCCTGGGGCTTTCTGATTCTTCATTTTCTTCAACGCCTGTTCTACCTTATCAGGAAGAATATCGGGGGTATGTCATGTGTTTCTAATTTGCGATTCATCTTCCCCACTGCTGGCATCATTCTCTCGCTCCTTGTATAATTCTCTATAGTAGTCTTCTGCTAGTTCAATTATGCCTTCACTGCTATTTTTAAGTTTGTAAAATAATAAGAGGAAAATAATAATTTTCATTCCTGTGATCACGACATACGGTCGAAAAGCGTTGTCAGCTTCAGGAAGGAAAATCGTTTTGAATGTTTTCGTTAGATTCTTTTTAATTTTAAATTGATTTTTAATTGTGTTAAATTGGATTTTAATTATTTATTTTTTACTCTAATGTAAGTTTTCGATTTTTTCGTTTTAATTTCTGGAGAGTATCATACGGAAGTGTTCTACGTACTATATTAAGGTAAACTCCTCTTATTATTTTACAAATATTAATATCAACGTAGAACGTATTACAGCTCTGATTTATACTAGCTATTTATAAGTACACCATCGCTATTCGTCAGTTTCAGTATCATTTGTCTTTCTGTATTACTGCTCATGGCTGCTGATTTAAGTCCTTTGTTTTCCCTTAATGCTTGTTCTACTTTTCTTGTGTTAAATCTTCTTATGCCCTCTCTGAGCCTCTTCCTAATGGCTTTGCATAACTCAGTATACTCAATTTTCTCCTTGTCAGTGTTTATCTTACTCTTCATTTGTCGCCTTCGGTTCATCATAACAAGTGTTTCTTGACTAATTTTTTCTTCTTTGGATTTCTTTTTCCCTATAGGTTTCTTGGGCTTTATCACTTTCAGAAAGTTGTAATATTCCTCGTCGATATCTTGGTCCTGAGCAGTCTGTAGAAGCCCAAACTTGTTCTTAAGTTCCAGTACGTACTGCTCTTTCTCCTCTTCTGTTATCTCAAAGACCTTCGTATTATTTACTCGAGTCAGTTTTTTTCCTTTCCTACATCTATACAAATTTGTATCAAGTGTGCATCTTACCATTCTGTGATCACTTCCAACATTTACCTTATTCAGGACGGTAACATCATTCACAATATATCTTCTGTTAGTGAGGATGAAGTCGATTTCATTAGTAGTTAATCCATTCGGACTTTTCCATGTCCACTTTCTGTTCACCCTTTTCTTGAAAAAAGGGTTCATTACTGACAGTCCTTGAGATTCTGCAAATTCCACAAGTCTTTCACCAATTCCAAAATTTCCTATAGTTTCCCTTTCTGCGCTGTTTTGTCTTTTTCCAACCTTAGCATTGAAATCCCTCATAATAATAATGTTTTTTGCTCGTCTAGAAGACTCAATTTCGGTGTACATTTCTTCAACCTCTTCTTCATCATTATAACTTTAGCTTGTACCTCTTAGAAATCTTAAGTATTAGTCTTGACACCATTGGTGATGTACTTTTGAATTCCAAAATGTTGTTTTTTATATCTTTATGGACCAGAAACCCAACCAAAGTGGTATATTTCGTATACCACTTCGTTCCTTTCACTGTTTCCATTGGTGTACAGCAGATTTCCACTTGATAAACTTATAAGTGATTCATTTCTTCCTTTGTTTCATACAAACCGATGATATCCCAATTCGCATTTTCTAGTTCCTTTTCCAGCTCTAATATCCTGTCTTCACCGATGAACGATCTCACGTTGTAAAAGTGTAAAGTGTTCATTGTCTAACGGCCCAAGGGGTTTCCCCCATCTCCGTGTTGTGTACTCTGTTTGTGAAACACAGAACACTGTGAAGGCTAGAGATTTTAAAAAGTGTAAAGTTTATGTTGTGTAGTGTCATGTTGTGTTGTTCCTCTGACCTTTTAGCCGTTGGGCCCCTAGTGGGACCCCCCGTTGCCCACACTTAACCCCGAGGAGGCAGGTCAGGCATAGAAGGATCGCATTAGAAGTAATTACTCTGGCAGGCCCTGCCACCTAATTTCCTAAGATTTCAGTGGCAAGGGCCTAAAAAAAAAAAAAAAAATAATAAAAAAATAAAATAAAATAAATAAAAAATAATAAAATAAAAAAATAAAAAATAAAATAATAATAAAAAAATAAAATAAATAAATAAATAAAAAATAATAAAATAAAATAAATAAATAAAAAAATAAATAAAAAAAATAATCTCACGTTGTAGCAGGCCAAGTTCAGTTTCCGTGCATGGCAGTCTGGTCGTACCCAGAGATTCTTAACACCTTCTGCTTCCACTCTGATCCTCTCGCTGCCGTAAGAGGGGGAGTGAAAGCCGCTTGGGACTGATGGCCATTTGTTTCGTCGTGCTGTCATATGCTGGAGGGTTTGGTCTTTTCCTCTTCACGCTGACCAGGCGTCTTGAAGAGAACCACTCTACACGTTCGTTGTCACCTAAGTGACGTAACAGGGCTTATCATAGAGAAGGTATGCATGAGTAGATTTTAGGGAGGCAGGCCAACCGGACTTCTAAATCTTCTGTAATAGAAAGATACTGGATCCATCAGTGTTTTAGACTGAGTGTCTGATAACACACAGAATACCTGTTCCCCTCTAAGCCCCTTATTTCGTATACCCCATTACAACTCACATCGAAAAATTCTTTACAACTTTTTTTTTTCTGTGTTGCTATTAAAATAGTTAAGCAGCAGTCATTATCAATCCCCTGCAGAATGGAAGCTTCCTCAACAATTCATGTCCATTACCCTCAACAATTCATGTCCATTACCCTCAACAATTCATGTTTAGGGTAATGGACCATAATCTGCCACGCTGGTCCAGTTGTTGTTTTGTTTTTAGGGGCATTAGCAACTAAGGTCATATTGCTCCGGGTATATGCGGTGGTCATTTCCTGACCTTTCCGCATCCTCCGTATTTGGTGGTCACGGGCTCGAACCCCGGTCTAATCAAGAAGCATGTGCTATGCACTGCTGCTCCTGCCCATCTGGCTACGGAGGCGCCCGCTGGTCCAGTGTGGGTTGTCAGATCGACCGTATTTAGCACTCAGCGGCTTGAACCCCGGTCTACTCAAAGAGCGTGTGCTACAGCATTTCCGTTCTTGACCACTCGTTTACAGAGGGGAGGCCGTGTGTTGCTACTACAGCTCACTTACTATCAGATGAGGCCCAGAGGGCCATTAGTTCTGAAACAAACCCTTAGTCTTTTAATCAAATGACCGATTAGCCTTTCGACGAATACTGTCTTCTGTTTGAAAGTGGCTCAATACCAGGGCAATTCTTTGCAAAGTCAGGTTTGTGCTTTTGTGAGAATTAAGCCCATTGTAATGTCTGTGCAGGTTAAACTGTTTTTTCAGCCAAGATTTAAGGTAATGGATTGTTGAGGGTAATGGACAGCAAGATTTAAAGAACAAAAATAGTACAGCAGCGTCATATAAAGACAGAAGTGTCATCCTTTTCTGATTGGATTCATAAAGACAAATACGACCTTTTACACCAAATGAGTGCCGGATTGTTTTGTTAATATTTCCAGATTTTAAGTTTTACTGCATTCGCTTAATAAACAAAAGCTTTACATGCTACTTGCCTTTGTAACAAGTTGAAATTTCATACTCTATTTGTTTAACACACACCCCGAGGATATATGGCGGCCAGATACATTCAATACTTTGCGCGCCCTTTATGTAAATTATAAACTAATAATTATTACAGTCTATTACTGTGGTCATTCCCTGACCTTTCCGCATCCCCCGTATTTGGTGGTCACGGGCTCGAACCCCGGTCTAATCAAGAAGCGTGTGTTACGCACTGCCACTCCTGCCCACGGAGGCGCCACAAACCCCAGGGGCTCACATCTGATGAGTATGGGCTTGCCACACCCAGGGTCCTGAGCTGGATATCATCATTCTTCTCTTTCTTGGTCTACCTCTCTCTCTCAAGGGGCAAATCCAATTTTTTTTTTTTTTTTTGGCTGATGCAGCAAAAGCCTCAGGCTTCCTTGCACCATATGGCTAATAATAATAAGGCGATCTTGTTCCACTAATGCTTTCAGGTAGAAGAGAATTAACGAGTGACAATTGCCCTCTACTGCCGCTGCTATCGTTACGCCACAGGGGAAAAAAAAAGTGTGAATAGCGGGAAAATTGGTTTTTTTTTTCAAAAGCGTATTTAACGGGAATGGTACACACACAAATTAAAGGAAAATAAATGAAACCAAATTAAAATAGTGAGAAAAAAGCAATTACCGATAACGTAAAGATGGTATTTTACTGAATTATGTATATGGTGAAAATATTTTATATGGAAAATATTAAGAAACGGAACGCCCAAGAAAAGCTAATACATATGGCGAATTGAAACGGCGTTCCGGCGTCAATTCCGAAAGAACGAACGCGCGCGCACACACACACACACACACACACACTATTAATTAGAACCGAGTGTCATTCAAAAATGTAAATTAACAAGTGGTAGTGGCTTCTAGCTTTGGAGAGTTCAAAAGCAAGATTGTTCATCTCAAATTCATGTTACCAGTTTCTTCACTTGAAAACATATTGAAGTCATCAGATGCTTTTTGAATCTCATGTTCTGCTTAGTTTTTTTTGTAGGTAATAAGCTGACCGTGGTCTCTGTGTAGCGTAGTGTACAAGGTCAGTCAAATGCCACAAAAATGAACTGGTACAGATGTGCTCAAGCTAATGCTCGCCGCCGAGTCAAGTCTACAAAATTCTTTACCCAGCTTACAAAAATTTCAAAAATTATCACATAAAACAGAAAATAAATATTTGGAACAACAGCATCGCACTCCAGTCAGCCTCAGTTCAAATAAGAGATGTTTGCTTCATATTCATAATTAAATATACATTTAATAAATACTGTATATTCTTATTAAATTTAAATACCGCAGTTCAGTTAAGTTTTCTTCGAGGTTATTTCACTCAGCAAGTTCACCATAAAAAGTTGTTTGGGAGCTAAGGCCCACAACTGGGTATTTTGAAGGAAATCAAGAAATTCTTCTCTTTCTTGGTGATTTCCCTTCTACTTCTGACTCTTCTTCTCTCTTTCTCAGGGTAATTCAGAATTTTTTTTTTTTTTTTTTGGTGGTGCAGCATAAGCCTCAGGCTTCCTTGCACCATATAGCTAATAATAATAATAGCTGCGTTAAAGAAATTATAATAGAGCTGTAAATTGCTGGCTGCGTGAAATTCCATGACAGATTTACACAGTCTGGAGATGGGGGAATGGTAATAAATACATGCAATAATAGTAATTTCAAACACCCTGAAAACTTTCGAACAATACATCGGTAGTGCTGCCACCTTTTGTCAGAAAGGTAAATTATCAGTAGCGAAAGTGAAAATTAAGTGAGGCGTCTTGATTTTCTTCAAAAGTTGTGGGGTCCCAAACAACTTTATAAAATTTAATCTTGAAATTATCATCTGGAACTTACTATAAATATCATGGAAGAACTACACAACTACTGTAGGGGATATACAGGTGATACAAGAAGTTGTTTTGTTTTTTTTTTTTGCTGCCGTCAGGTCCGGACCAAGGTATTAAAGATTTTTCGGCGTCCCTTTACTAAGGATATATATACAGTACAGTATATTATTATTATCTACATGGTGCAAGGAAGCCTGAGGCTTATGCTGCACTAGCCAAAAAAAAAAAAAATTCGAGTTATCCTGTGAGAGAGAGAGAGAGAGAGAGAGAGAGAGAGAGAGAGAGAGAGAGAGAGAGAGAGAGAGAGAGAGAGAGAGAGAGAGAGAGAGAGACAAAAGTCAAAGGAATCACCAAGAGAGGGAAGAATGATGATAATATACAGTGCTTTTTTTTTTTTTTTGTAAAAAAATAGGTGCCGGTACTCATTTTTTGCTATGAGGAAAATTAAAAGGATATGAAAAGTACTCTGGAAAAAAAAAATTCGGATAGTTACTTTAGTAGTAATGTTTTTGGATTAAGAACAACAAATTTAGTATATTAACACAGTTTATTAAGCATAAATTTATTATTCAAGTATATAAAAAAATAATTAAATGTGAGTAAAATAAGTAAATAAATCGGTCAACTACTGAGTGCTGGGCACTCCGGATGAAAGGGTCCGTAGTCACGAATGGTCATTAGTGTAGTATCTCCAATAGAGAGCTTTATGGTAACTGAAAAAAAAAAGGTTTCCTACACCCCTGCTTGGCCTAAACCCAAGGAACTAACGAAAACGATGTCTATTTGAGTGTTTCCAGTTGTTTGAATGACAAGGGTGGGAGAAGCAACTCCGACTTCTTCCTGGAGAAGCGGTTAAACTCTTGGGGGAGAAGCTACTTGGCAGGTAAGGGCCGTGCAAGGCTCCGCGCAGGTGCCTACCCAACACCGGCGCCTTAACACTGGCTCTGAGTACCTCCTTGCTGGGACAACTCCGGCTTTGAAAATTAAAAAAAAAAATGTTTCGTCTCAAAATTTATAAATGACCTTTATAGAATTATTAACTCTTTTTGTCACCAAAAGGTGAGTTACTTAGTACAAAGAAGCTCGCTATCGAAGTGCAATATATATATATTTTTAATTTTAACAAAAAGTAAATGATAGATTTCACTCGGAATAGTGTTCCCTTAGCATCGAATAACGCATAGCTAATGTGATTTTTAAATTTTTAGCTCCATTAGCGACGGAAATATGGGGGGGGGGGACACGAAAATTACTCACATTTTCCTGTCTGGCGCCACCAATTTTAATTTTAAAATTATATTTTAAACATACTCGTTAAGCTCTTTCCAACGGTGTAGCTATAGGTTGTCGACAACATTTTTATCCCCCCTCCATTTCTCAGCCAAATTTTTGTCAACAATGATCAATATGGCGTTATGTTGGCTCACTTGATGTGCAACCCCATGCAAAATTTCTAGTCAACAGTGGTTCCAGAGATACAATTGTGACAGACGGACGTACAGACAGACAACCGAGTGCCATTTTAAGGGTTCTTCGTTAGACTATGGCACCTAAAAATAATAAGTAAAAATAAATAACATAAGTAAAATTAATTTCATAGTTTTTGTAGAATATTCTAAATTTTTATTAAGTTCTCATCCGACACCCTATGTCGACTTCTTTTCTTCCTCTTTGTGTGTCGTTGCTAAATGACGTTCCCGAAGCAGCACGAATCCACATATTTTGCTGGATCGAAGCGGGTCAGCGGGGGCCTGCAATTTTAAGAAACAGTAGTGAAGAAACTTTTTGTCATCAACGAAGCTCTTGTTGGGCTGGCGATAAGATTCATTTGTGAAAATCCTCGTTTACATTGACTCGATGAAACTGGTATCGTACTCACAGCGTCCATCAAATGCTTCAATTCTTCTGAAACCATTTTTCAATTAGGTATTCCCGAAATCCACGAATTATATTTCTTTCATTTAACTGTAACCTAAATGACAATTTTCTAACTTCGTTTTCACCAAATGCCAACAATTCATGTTTAGAAGGTTTAAACCTTCGTTCTCCTCGTTTTCCTTCTCTCGTCATCGATGTTGTCATTAGTTCCTAAATCTGAATTTTTTTTTTTTTTTTTTTTGTTTGAAACTGTCCAAAATGTTAGTGTCATTCGGATATTCAGGTACTGTGATCGTGCAAAGAGATAGGGAAAATTTACGGGAAAATGTCGATAACGCACATCCGCGAAAGAACAGATGATTATTTTTCGAGGAAAAAGAAAATCACTCTCTCCAAATTCTCGAACGGGCACTTACAATTCATTCACAGCGGTGTCCAACCTACGGCCCGCCAGGAAAGTCAACTAAATCAGCATAAAGAAATCTAACTTTGAATTTTTTTTTAATATGGCCCCTGTACGGGAAAAGTTTGGACACCACTGCAGTATTACTATTATTATTAGCCTTATGGTGCAAGGAAGCCTAAAGCTTATGCTGCACCAGGCAAAAAAAAAAAAAAAAAAAAAAAAAATTCTGAATTACCCCGTGAGAGAAGTAGAAGGGAATCACCAAGAAAGAGAAGAATGAAGGTGAACCAGGGCTCATTGGGAATACCCCCTTGATCTGCTCACTGTTGACCAGCACGACACCTTCTCCGTATGTGGGACAGGTGGTCGGATAGTTTTTACCAGGTACCACTAAGTTGTAGAATGGTAATCCCTTCAGCTCTCCTAATTCGCGCAACAGCACTAATTGCCTAAATCGCCTGAAGGCCAGAAATGTGAACAGTGCGTACCGAGTTAATTTTCTCCTAATCCGTTCGCTATATGAAAATTTTCTTCGTTCAACGGAAAGTATTTTAAATGTATCTTCCAAGGGGAAGTCAAAATAATTCGCTATAAAAGGACTTCGTTAAACAGAGGTCCGACTGAGTAATTTAGAATTATGAAAATGGTTATACAGTTATATGTAGAAAATATCTTAACAATTGACAGTGAAAAATGCAAATTTAGTTAAATAATTTTAAGCCTATTTGAATAGTAGTTAAACATGTGAAAAAAAAAATTACGGAATATTAAAATTTCGAAGTGCACTGCATCCAAATTTCACAAGTCACTGTTAATAAAGGTGCCGGTACGCCGTACCGTTGCGTACCGTCCCAAAAAAAGCACTGATTATATATACACACACACACACACACTGTATATATTTTTTCATGATTTGTAAAATTTAATGCTCCATAAAGAATGGCACCCCATGCTAGGGCCCCTGCTAGCTAGTGTCTTAATCCAGCACTGGCTGACTATAGTTGCTTTCTTGCATCATTTGCCAATACTAATAAATTCTGGGTTATCCTCACCCAGACAAAAAAAAAAAAAACACCTTTGGATATAGGGAAAAAATACCTGACTGACACTAGAACTTCAAAATATTTTATTATTCATTCTTATGACATTTTTAATGCTCTTATTTGCTTTACAAATATTAAACCTTCCATTTCCTCCTCCCAAATCATAGGGTTGGTTGGTTGGTTATTAGGATTTTTATGGCACATCAGCATCTAAGGCCCAAATCATAGGAAGCTAGGGGGAAATCATTAGACTCATCTATTATATTAGACCTAGGATATCTATTAGATTCATCTAAGACATGATTATTATTATTAGCCATATGGTACAAGGAAGCCTGAGGCTTATGCTGCACCAGCTGAAAAAAAAAAAAGTTATCCTGAGAGAGAGAGAGAGAGAGAGATCACCAAGGAGGAGAGGTGGGAAAAAACTGAAAAAAAAAACTAAGAGAGTAAGTTAAAAATTCTTTGCCAGAGACTTATCATAATCAACTCAAATACATGTAATTTTTACTTAAAAATGTAACTGCTTTCAAGGATAAAAGGGAAGGGATTTTGGTTTCATAAAGGTGATTACAGGGATCTCAGACAGCTCAAATTTATTCAGAGGTCAACTGATGATGATGTTACCAACATATAATTTTAAATGGGAAGCATTCAGCAAGTAATCATAGAAGCAACTAGGCTTATTATACCAACTAAGATATTGTGCAAGGCTTAGACTTAAATGGATATCACATAAACTGACAAAGGATATCAGACAAACTGACTGACAAGGCAAAGAAAAATACATGGGATGCTTAAAAATTATCAGGGGTACTATCAGTTTACACCTACAGTAGGTGTATAGTTTGAATAAGTATAAACTTATTCAAGCTATGGCTGATTATGAGAAATCTCTGGCAAAGAATATAGAGAAAAATGGCAGAGAATTTTTAACTTATGTAAATACTAGAAGGAAGGGGCAAATCATAGTGGCCTGCTGGATATGAATTGTATAACCGTTGATGATCCTACTCAGATTGCTGACAAATAGAATGGATATTTTGCCTTTGCATTTAAAAAAAAAAAGAGTAATTTTTAGAGATGGGGGATGCCAGAAGTGAGTCAAATTCTAAAAGGAGCTGAACGATTTTATGATAACTGAGAGGAAAGTGAAAGGGAAACTGATGGAGCAACAATTTTCATTGTTGATCAGTTAAAGTGTATTTAAATGGAAATCATGCCCCAGACTAGAGCAGCAAAGCAACAGGCACAAAGTAGAGGATGTGCTGTGGCTCTGGGAAGAACTGAAAGGGGCAATTCATTTTAATGTGTGCTGTTGCAGCTTGTGCAGCGGTGAACATTAAAATGATAAACATTTTAATGTGCGGCGAGTACATGCTGACCTTTCTAGAACAGGATATGATAAAGTCAAAGAAGTTGTTTTTGTGTATTGAATGCAGAGAATGTGAAAAAATTACATTTATGAGCGTTTGAAGAGTTGGGTAGATGCTCTTGAAGGAATTAAAATGGAGCCCTATCAAGCTCTCAGCTGCCCAACTCAACCCCAGATCTCAAACTTGTGCATTAGGCAACACAGTGGCAATCTCCAAGGCAGAATGCACTGCTCCCACAGTTACTGGTAGTTATTGTCAGTAACTCTATTGTTGGGGAAATGGGAAATATGTTGTGCAAGAAGGATAGGTGGAAAAGGAACAGGGTATGTCTGGCAGGGAAAAAAGCAGATGATGTTGTAGAGCAAATATCACCTTTTAAGGGCGCAAAAGGTGATATTGTACACATTGGTGGTAATGATATTAAGGAGATTGTACTTCACAAGTACAGGGCAATTTTGGGAAAAAGTCACGAGATAGGATTGAATTTGAAAGTGTCTGCAATTCTGTCCAGACACAATAGTAGGGAGTATGTGTTGAGAACCCTGTCAATCACTTTGGCCCTGGAGAGAATATGCAAAGCTCGTGGGGTAGAATTTTTCTCAGCATGTTTTCCTGTGCTTGTTAATAGGAAAGACTGCTTCTACATGGATGGGATACACTTAAATATAAAGGTTGCAAGAATATTTGCTGATGCTATCGAGGCAGTGTTAGGTGGGTTGGAAAACGACTACCTTGGGGGGGGATGCACAGACTAATAGATTAATTAGAGCCACAGGCAGAGATGAGAGCGATTCTTACACTGCTTCTTTAGAACATGCAGCAGCCTGGAAAGCAAAATGTTGGGGATTTCAGGTCCTGCTATGGGTCATCATGGAACAAGTAAATACATGAGCTGTGTTAGGGTAACTAAGAGTAAGAACATGTGCATGTATACTTGCACATATGCTAATGCTAGGAGCATTGTAAATAAATTTGATGAATTTGAGGTACTGATTTAAGTCATCAAATGCAGACATTGCAGGGATAGCAGAAACAGCAGAGACATGGCATCACTCAGACATATGTGATGTTAAATTTGAATATGGGGAGTACAATGTATACAGGAAGGATAGACAGGACAAGAGGGATTATGCTCTTAGTTAAGAAGTATATTAAATTCAAGGCAGTGCATCCGTCAACATGGGTGACCAGTGCAATGCTGAGTCAGTTTGGTGTGATATAAGCACTGGGAAAACAAAATTGAGAGTAGGAGTGTGTTATAGGCCTAATAATTGTGATGAGTGTACCAAACAGCTATACAGAGAAACAGAGTGGCCTCACTGGTTAAAGAAGTAATGTAGGAAAATCTAGAAAGGAATGTAATTATACAACAGTCACAGCATGAATTTGTTAAGGGGGGTTTTGTATACCCAATCAGATAGATTACTATGATGCAGTGACCAAAGAACTGGATGCAAAAAATAATTGTGATATGGTATAATTGAATTTCAAGGAACGCTTTTGATATTGTTGCACATAAAAGACTGCTGTACAAACTGGAGCAATGTGGCAGTAAGGGCAACTTACTGCTATGGATAAAGGGATGGTTAAGTAGAACAAGACACTGTTGCACATAGAAGACTACTGTACAAATTGGAGCAGAATGGTATTAAGGGTAAGTTGCTACAATGGATAAAAGGGTGATTGAGTGGGAGAAAACAGAGTGGTAATCAATGGACGCTGCTCTTTGTGGACTAATGTTATTAGTGGAGTACCACAGGGTTCGGTGTTGGGCCCACTGCTGTTTTGTATATTTATCAATGATATTGATGAAAGTAATCAGGCTTAGTGTCGAAGCTTGTAGATGATACAAAGGTTAGCAGGGTTGTTAATGACAGTAATGGCATTGTGCTATTGCAACAGGATCTAGAAAATTTGGGCATATGGGCTGAGAAGTGACAACTAAAGTTTAACATTGACAAATTCAAAGTACTGCATATGGGTAGAAGTAATCCCAGAGGAACATACCAAGTGTGTGATACTACACTTAGGGTGATAGAAAATGAAAAAGACCTGGGAGTAACTGTGCAGTCAGATATGAAGTTTTCTGAGCAATGCAGACAGGCTGCAAGAGCAGGTCATGGGGTTTTGTCAATGATATACAGGAATTTTGCTAGCAGGGAAAAGGAGGTGATTATTCCTTTGTATAAGGCAATGGTCAGGCCACACCTTAAGTACTGCATACAGGTTTGGAGGCTTCATTTTAGGAAGGATGTAGATTTGCTTGAGCATGTACAGAGAAGGCAAACAAGATTGGTGAGGGGAATGAAGGGGTCCTCTTACCAAGAGAGAGGTTTAAGTTCTGCAAATTGCAGCAGCTGGAGACTGGGCACCTGTGAGGTGATCTGATTGAGGTGTATAAGGCCTTGAATGGGTTGAGCATGCTGAATTCTGATGGGATTCTTCTGCTTGCTTAGATTACGGAACCTAAGGGGGCATAAATTAAAATTGAGGAAAGACAGTTATAGAATAGATGTGCAAAAATTTGCCTTTAGCCAGCAGGTGGTTAATTGCTGGAACAAACTTCCATCTGTCGTTGTGGAAGTTGATAGCTTAAATAAATTCAAGGAGGAACTGGACAAACTTTTAGAGGGAATGGTTGTGTGAATTTTTTTTTTTTTGGCTGATGCTACATAAGCTCATATGCTTGCTTTCTTGCATGACATGCCTCTATTACTAAGAGAGAAGGTGGTTATCAATGGACATTGAGCTCTTTGTGTACTAACATTATTAGTGGAGTTATCTGGGTCAGTGTTAGGCCCATTGTTGAGCCTAATATAATATCATTATTTGTTAATGATATTATTAGTCATATGGTGCAAGGAAGCCTGAGGTTTACGCTGTATCAGCCAAAAAAAAAAAAAAATTTATGAGTTACCCTGGGAGAGAGAAGTAGAAGGGAATCACCAAGGAAAAGAAGAATGATGATATCCAGCTCAGAACCCTGGGTGTGCCAAGCCCATACTCACCAGATGCGAGCCCCTAAAGTTGAATCGATGAAGGTATATCAGGTTTAATATAAAAGTTTGCAGATGATACAAAGGTTGGCAGGGTGGTTAATGATAGTAATTAGGGTGAGCTACTGCAACAAGATCTAGGAAAATTAGGTTTATGGGATAAGACATGGCAGTTGAAGTTTAACATTGACAAATGCAAAGCACTGCTTATGGGTAGCAGTAATCTCAAAGTAGCTTATCAGTTGTGTGGTACTACACAGTTGATAAGTTACTCTGAGATAGTGGAAAGGTTAATGGAAAATGAAAGACGTGGGGGTAACTGTCAGATATAAAATTCTCTGAGCAGCAGACAAGCTGCCAGGATAACTCATGGAGTAATCCTGGCAGTGCTATACAGAACTTTGCTAGCAGGGATAAGGAGGCAGTGCTGGCCACAAGCATGTTCAACCGGTTCTGTCAAACAGGGCTCCACACTCAAATGGTCTAAATAATAATATCATGCACATCTTTTCAGCATTTCTCTCAATGAACCTACTGCCGTTTTAATGTCTAGAGCTGTAAAATTTGAAAATTTACATACTGAACTGTAAAAAATACTGTAAAAATAAAAAAATCACTATTACAAAAATACCCCATGTTTATTTTTGCACAGGACCCCAAGGCCCCACAAGTAATTCTTGAACAGGGCCCACAAATTTTAGGGCCAGTCCTGTAAGAAGGTGATTATCCCCTTTGTACAAGACATGGTTGGGCTGCATCTTCAGTATTGTATAGGTCTGGGGGGGCCTCACTTTAGGAAGTGATGTAGCTCTGGTGGAATGGGTGCAGAGAAGGGCAACCAGATCGGTGAAAGGAACAAAAGGGTGCCCTTACCTAGAAAGGCTTCAGTTCTGCAAATTGCAGCATTTGAAGACTAGGCACTTGCAAGGGGAACTGATTGAGGTGTGTAAGGCCTTGAATGAATTGGGTAAGCTAAATGTTAATGGCATCTTTTTGCTTGCCGAGACTAACTACACAAGAGTAGACAAATTCAAGTTGAGGAAGGATGATTGCAGGATAGATGTGCAGAAGTTCAGCCAGCAGGCGGTTGATTATTGGAATAGGCTTCCATCTGCTATTGTGAAAGTGGATAGCTTGAATAAATTCAAGGAAGAACTAGACAAATTCTTGGAGGGTATGGATGGGTAAAGTGCAATTTTTTTTGGCTGATGCTGCATAAGCATCAAAAGGTTTATATTAAACAATATAAACCTTTTGATTTTCTTACATCATTTTCAACTTCTCTACAATTACCACTACTACTGTTATTTTATTTATTATTAATTTTATAGTTAATACAATAGAACATGGAAAAGAAGTTTTCCCTTGTACTGGGCTTGGTTTCTTCCCAATTTAAACTCTATATATTGTAATGTATTATTTTCCTGCATAAGAAGTGTCCCAGGTAAAAAGCTTTCCCACATAAAAAGTACTGTATGTGATAAAGAATACACAGTGTTTTATTACAATGACTTTTTCCCACTTAATGTTTTTTAAATATAGAAATTCTTTATTTTTATATTAAAAATATTAAACAATATAAACCTTTTGATTATAATGGAAGTGACATACTGTAATTGTTTACATCATATTGTTTTGCATTAAATATCAATTTTTATTCTTGATAGTTTTCCTACAATTCTGCCACAGAAATGAGTTTCATCAAGGTAAACTTCAAATGAAAATTCTTTCCATAATACTTTCCACATGTTTATGCTTGTCTGAAGTATTTGATAATGAATTTAATGAACAGAATGTTAAGCAATTAGAAATTCTCAGGTTAAAAATGTCTCCCATAGGCAGAGTAAAATATTTATAAATTCTGAAATAGTACTTAAAAATCATCTTTAACTTATATATATTATTTAATTTTTATTTGTGTAGTTAATATTTAATACCCTAAGGCCATTTTCCCTCCACTCCCTTGGAAAACTTCTTAATAGGGTTCTACTGTATTTAGTAAAATAAAGCAGAAATTATTACTTATTGCTTCCCATTCCAAAACATCTCACATTGGACACCATGCACATTGGGTTCATGGATTTGTGTTGTTTGCACCATACACGAAGATGTCCATCGGTGTGTTGCATTGTGACACACTGATGGTCCAGGTATTTGGACCCATACAACCAGCACATTTGTTTCCAGTGTCCAACCAGTGTGTTGTTGACACCACAGCATTTGTCATCGACAGTGATCAGCAGTGGGGTAAGCATGTCTCATGGGTTGTCTGCTGTGGAACCCATACATCTGAGTGTGTGGTGCACTGTTACACAGCGATCTGCTGTTGAGCCTGTACTATGTGGTACACCCTTTGCTTACCACAAACATCCAACTTGTGTAATCCTTTACAGTTCTCTCAGCAGGAGGTGTTTTGACCGATTCAACACCTTATACAGTTGGCCAGAGCAACTGACAAGACGTGCCATTTCCGATATGGAAGCACGTGATGCACGAGCTCCCGCAATCATGGCCTTTTGAAATTCTGTGATATCTTTACTACATCCCATAACTGCTGTTTTATCACACTGACTTGCATGACCAAATGCAAATTAGACTGTTTGGCTTTTTATACTGTGAGCTATACGGCATAATTCATTTGGGATGGGGTGGTGATAATGAATTATGCCGCATAGCTCACAGTATAAAAAGCCAAACAGTGGTAATTTGCATATGTTTATTACAGCTGTGGATCATAGGGTTCTGTGATCCACAGTGTGTGTGTATTTTTTTTATTTTATTATTATTTTTTTCTTCTTTTAATGATGATCCTAAATATAAAAGTTGTATTGTTTGGATTGTTTAGATTGGGATCAAAGTAAGTCATCTACAAGATATCAATGTATCATACCTATAAACTGTGTTCTAAGGACAGTTTATCTGCTGAATGAAGAAAATCCTGGGGTAAAATCCTTGCACTTCCACTTGAGTCCGACTAACTCATTCATATTTAAAAAGCCTAAGTAAGTTCCTTCCATCATCATCAGATCTGAAGCTAAACCTTTCCAAATGGTTGTTAGTCTCCATACTACAGTATGGTGCCAATTTTAATTTTTATAAAAATTATAACTTTTTGACAATACATACATAATAAAAGACCACTCCAAAAAAAGTGCAAAATAAATAACAGAAAGAAAAGTTGCTATGAAGTGTTTGAAGATGAACTTGAATAGCTCTGGTTAGTTATTATATGCTCAAAAAGTAGGAGGGTAGAAGAATTGGGATGATTAGCATTAGTAGAGGCATATGATGCAAGAAAGCAAGCTTATTCAGCATCAGCCAAAAAAAAAAAAAAAAAAAAAAAACCACTCCCATTTCACCCCTCCGTTCGTTCGAAATACCAGTCCAGTTGAGCTTTAAATTTGTTTAGGCTATCAACTTCAACAACAAGTGATGGAAGTCGGTTCCACCAACCAACCACCCGCTGGCCAAAGGCAAATTTCCGCACATCTATCCGACATCCGTCCTTCCTCAATTTGAATTTATGCCCTCTGAGGTGATTATTCTGAGCAAGATGAAGAATCCCATTGGCATTGAGCATGCTCAAACCATTCAAAGCCATATACCCCTCTATCAGATCACCTCGCCGGTGCCTAGTCTCCAGACTCTGTAATTTGCAAAACTTAAGCCTTTCTTCGTAAGAGCAACCCTTTGTTCCATTCACTAATCTTGTTGCCCTTCTCTGTACCCGTTCCAGCAGCTCTACATCCTTCTTGAAATGAGGCCTCCAGACCTGTATACAGTACTCAAGATGTGGCCTAACCATTGCCTTATACAAGGGAATAATCACCTCCTTATCCCTGCTAGAAAAATTCCTGTATATCATTGACAAGACACCATGAGCTACTCTTGCAGCTTGTCTGCACTGCTCAGAGAACTTCATATCTGCCTGCACAATTACCCCCAGGTCCTTTTCATTCTCCACCACTGTCAGTGTAGTACCGCAGAGTTGATACGTTGCTCTGGGGTTACTGTTTCCCATGTGTAGTACTTTACATGATGTTCATGTAAATATCTCTAAAATAGGAATACAAATCTTTGAACTGAAAGCCTGTGATAGAGAGTGGAATAATGTTACAGAAGAAAAATTACTAATTTTTCTCTATTAACCAGAATTCGGGATTTTTAGTGAAGTTTTAGATGTGGGAACAATATTCTATTGAGATGTGAAGAACCCTTTTTCAGAATTAATATAATGGTGTTGGCACAAAAGAAACACTTGCTTTTGATGCTAAGAAAGCTATAGATGTGGTGTATTTGCACCAATAAAGGTACACACTGATTTGGAGAGAACAAAAAGTAACAGCAAATGAATTTGACTGAATGGAATAAATAGAACGAATGAATAGATCCTATCACAGCAAATAATGTCTGTTTTAATAGGACTTGTTAATGATTAGTTTGCCTCTTTTGCCTGGGAATTGAAAAAAAAAAATAAAGTTTGGGGGGAAGAAAGTCACACAATCCTCGCCTGAGACCAACTAACTTAACAATGGTATGGGGGGGGGGAGTCTATAACAATTCCTCTAATTTTGATGAAATTTGAAAACAGGCCTTTTCCAGTAGTTATGGGGGGTGAGGAAGTAATTACGGTAATTATTCCTCTTCCCAAAATTATTTTAAAACCACATGCTTGTATGTTCTACTTCTATTATCTGTAAACAAAACAATCTTCCTATGCTGCTACTTAAGACAAAAAAAAAAAAAAAAATATCACTGAACCGTTACTATCACAATGATTTTATTCTGTGCACATAGTTTTATTCTATAACACCTTCCAGAAATAATAAGAAATCAGCTCAGAAATGTCTTAATACAATTGAGCACTCCACTGAGCATGAAACTATTCTGTGATCTACCTATTGAAGCATACAGCAAATCATGGAACTTTTCAGGTATACCATCAAAGAAGTTGAAAAAGGATCCATCAATGATAGTTACATAACATAACAATTATGTTATGTAGCTACATAACATAACTGGCTGACAAATAATTACTACAAGTGGCTAGGGGCAGTAGGGATTGGGGTAGGGGAGCAAAGTGATCAGGGACCTGTAGCCCATACTGGCTCTCAACATCCCTGCAGTGGCTAGTTATAGCCATCATTTGTCTAACAGAATCACAGTCCAATGCCAGAGACACAAATGAAGCCAAACAATTAGCAGCAAGAGTTATTTAATTTTAAATGAGAAAAAAATGTGGCATAACATCAATTAAGAAAAAATTATAATGAAAAAAAAATCTGTCAATTCCCTTTTCTGATTAAATATAGGTTAAGTATATATATGTGTATTTTTAATTGCCACTATTTTCACACCAGAAAACTGACAAAAGTAGACTGTTGTAAGGCAGGGTCTTATTTTTCTTAATAAAACTTACTCTACACAGATGAAACTCTTGGTCTATTAGTGGAAAATATATATATATATATATATATATATATATATATATACACAATCAGCTAGAACCAAGCTAAAATAAACATTCTGTCAGAGGGAAAATATTTAAAATTCATTTTAATAACATTGCTCAATTATTTTAAAAGACCAATTTGATAAAAGGTTCAGTTACACTTTTCTAACATACAGGATAGTAATATTCGTTTGATTTTAATTAATCGAAGTTTAAACATAACTAAATATGTACTAAAAAGTAAATAAATTTATACAAAAATATTTTAAAAGCATATTTTAATTATAAGAAGAATTAGTATTGTTAATTCACTTTTAGCATTTTGTTATGCTTTGCACATTAATAAGAAAAAATTATACAATCTGCAGCCTGACATTTTAGAATGTGCCAAATTCATTTTGAGCATTATCTCCAGGAATATGTAGGGTATGTGATTAGAAGGTGTGATTCCACATTTAGCACTTTATTTTTTTAACTTCATGTGAAAATTGTTTCTTGATTCTTTCATTAGATAACTCACACAATTTTAAAAATTTCAGACATGACTAACAAAACCAAAGCAGTGTTTATTTGTTCCTCCTCTGTACTTTCATGATTTTTAAAAATTTTCTTCTTAAACAAATATTTTAGGCACAGATGGATTTTTAAAATAATTCATTGTATTGAATTTATCACAATGAGACTAGGCCAGATTTAACAGTATCTGGAATTGCAGCAAAACTACCATACTATCAGGTCCACTACCATGGGGGAAGTGGTGGGGTGAGGAGATAAAGGATTACAAAGCAACAGTTAGTTCAGTATGGTCATTAAAAAACAAATGTGGGAGCTGTTCAAACATTTTGAAAGGGATAGAATTCAGAATTTGTACTTTTTCCTCTGACCTAGAAGAACTTTCTTTAAAATGAAATAATCATTACAACAGTATTCTACTGTATGTATAAAATATATAGAGAATGAATGAAAATGAGTGACCTGTAAGGTAAAACATACTACTTTTTCAGTCAATATCATTTGAGGTTTAGTTATTTCTATAACAAAATTACATATTTAATTCTATAATAATTTAAACCTATTTACCTGTATTACATTTATGCTGTGCTTGTCATCTTTTATTAGAAAGCTTGTTTAATCTTGCTTTTCTCTTTAACTTTGAAAAGTCTTGGAAATAGTTTCTTAATAAATCTACATTATTAATCTTTTGTTCCATATCTTCCACATGACAGATTCCTAAGGAAAAAAAGAAAAATCACTTATAATTCACATGTGTTTGTCACTAAATACTAAATTAAAAAATAAGTAACTGGTAATCTCTCTTCCAAAACAAACAGGTATATAGAAATGCAGATTTCCATACAATTATGTACAGTCTCAAAAGCAAAGCCAGCCATTTTATAATAACGACGTGTTAAAAATATAAAAAAAATTGTTAGAAATACTTGTGCATTTCATAACCATAAGCAAAACAGTTAGTTCACCTATGATAATCAAGCTAAAAAAATTCCCTATGCTCTATCACCAATAACTCAGTAGTTCATAGAATTGTTTAAGAAGTTGAATAGTTTTAAACATTTTTGAAGATTACAAAAATTTAACCATGTGTCATTAAACATTGTGAATGTTTGAGGGAGCTCAAACATTCACAAAATAGTGTGAAGACTGAAACAAACTTCTTATGAAAAGTTTTACTTTTCTCAAGTGATTCCTTGAAGTAGTTTTACTATCTTAAATACAAAAAAAACTTCAGTTGCTATAATAAATGATTGAATTTAACTACAATCACAAAATAGCATTTGATATAATGAAACATTATTTTGTGATTATGGTTAAAATCAGATTGTTAAAATGGCCTAATAATCATTTTATTTCATAAAATTCCATAGCAATAGATGTACTAGGTAAACTTGATTATCCAAGGCTGGCTTAAGGTGGGTGTGAGGTATACCACACCCAATGCACCACACCCAATGCTCAGACTGCTCCTACTCAAAATGAGTACCAAATATAACTCAAATTAACTTTTCAGACTCAAGTGCAAAATATGCGAGTTCTGTCTATGAAGTCTGTTTTAATTACAATTGTATTTAGAGCAATCTCAAGGAAGTGGGAAGCATATTTGAAGTAAGCTGCAGTGTTGAGCATCTTAAGTTTATCAATTTTATTTACTGACCATAATTACATCTGCATGCTTAGTTTTTCATACATTTTCACACATTTGATATATATATATATATATATATATATATATCAAATGTAATACAGCAGTTGTTAGTTTGGTATTGATTAAAATTTAGCTCAAGTTGTTAACTATGTTAACTGCCTTCTTTGATTATGGGTCAATACGTGGTGTCAACATTTTCAAAGGGTGTACAATTATTTTTAAAAAAAATTAAAAAAGAATCTTTTTAAACCTAAGTGGAGCAAGGACATTTATATGTCGACTTCAAGAAGCTGTGAGGTTCCACAAATTACTGAGAAGAGTTATGTGCTCTGTACAAGTGAACAAATTAATGAAAGGCTATACATTTTGTATCCAAACAAACAATAATAAACAGCTTCCAACAAAGTATCCTAAACCAGAAATTAATTATAAAGATTAGAGCAGAAAGAATACCTTTTCACTACTAACAATTCTACAGAGATTTTGCACTTTGGTTGCCTATTTGGCATTAGTATTAATTGCGGAAAATGTGTAAGGAAGCAAGCTTTATAGAGCATATGACACACACGCTTCATCTTCTTTCCATTCTTTCTAATAATTTGTCTAATTCCTCCTTAAATTTATTCAAACTATCCACCTCTATCATGCTAGATGGAAGTTTGTTTTCAGCAAACCCCTCACTCTCAGCCTGAAATAAAATTATCTCCTCCACACAACCATCCTTTTTCAGTGCAAATTTACCTCCACGTTATGTGTATTGACCAAAAAAGCTAAGGATGTCATCAGCATTTAGTTTACTCACTCCAATTAAAGCCTTAAACACTTCAATCAGGTCTCCTGCAGATGCCTAGTTTCCAACTGCTTCAGTTCTTCCAATTTGAAGAACTGAAGTCTTATTGTAAGAGTGCCCTTTTGTGCCCTTGACTAATCTAGTTGCCCTTCTTTGCACCTGTTCAAACAAATCCACATCCATCTTAAATGACGCTTCCAGACCTGTATGCAGTATTCAAGATGCAGCCTAACCAGACCTGTAGCAGTAGTACGTTGATTACTGTCATGTTGCACATGGAAGACTATTGTACAAATTGGAGCAGAATGGTATTAAGGGTAAGTTGCTACTATGGATAAAAGGATGGTTAAGTGGGAGAAGACAGAGAGTGGTAATCAATGGGTGCTGCTCTTTGTGGACTAATGTTATTAGTGGAGTCCCACAGGGTTCGGTGTTGGGTCCACTGTTGTTTTGTATATTTATTAATGATATTGATGAAGGTATATCAGGCTTAGTATCGAAGTTTCAGATGATACAAAGGTTGGCAGGGTTGTTAATGACAGTAATGGCAGTGTGCTACTGCAACAAGATCTAGAAAATTTGGGCAGATGGGCTAAGAAGTGGCAACTGAAGTTTAACCTTGACAAATGCAAAGTACTGCATATGGGTAGAAGTAACCCCAGAGAAATGTACCAACTGTGTGGTACTACACTTAAGGTGGTAGAAAATGAAAAAGATCTGGGAGTAATTGTGCAGTCAGATATGAAGTTTTCTGAGCAATGCAGACAGGCTGCCAGGGCAGGTCATGGGGTTTTGTCAATGATATATAGGAATTTTGCTAGCAGGGAGAAGGAGGTGATTGTCCCTCTGTATAAGGCAATGGTCAGGCCACGCCTTGAGCACTGCGTACAGGTCTGGAGGCCTCATTTTAGGAAGGATGTAGATTTACTTGAGCGTGTACAGAGAAGGGCAACAAGATTGGTGAGGGGAATGAAGGGATCCTCTTACCAAGAGAGGCTTAAGTTCTGTAAATTGCAGTGGCTGGAGACTAGGCACCTGCGCGGTGATCTGATTAAGGTGTATAAGGCCTTGAATGGGTTGAGCACGCTGAATTCTGATGGGATCCTTCCACTTGTTCAGATTACGAACCTAAGGGGGCATAAATTCAAATTAAGAAAAGACAGATGTAGAATAGATGTGCGAAAATTTGCCTTTAGCCAGCGGGTAGTTAATTGCTGGAACAAACTTCCATCTGTCATTGTGGAAGTTGATAGGTTGAATAAATTTAAGGAGGAACTGGACAGGCATTTGGAGGGAATGGTGTGATTTTTTTTTTTTTTTTTTTGGCTGATGCTGCATAAGCTCATACACTTGCTTTCTTGCATCACATACCACTACTACTATTAACCACTTTACCAATTTTTGAATCATCTGCAAATGCAGACAAAAAAAAAAAAAAAAAAACTTGATATGCCTTCGTTAATATTGTTATTAAATATTGAAAACAGTAAGGAACCCACTAGTGAAACCCAAGGACTCTAATAACATTAGTCCAAAAAAGAAGTGCCTATTTATAACCACCCTCCATCTTTTTCCACTCAACCATCCCTTTATCCATAGCAGGAATGTATCCCTAATGTCACTTTGCTCCAATTTGTACAGCAGCCTTTCACAGGAAACAGGTCAAAAGCATAACTGAAGTCTGTGTATATATGTCAAAATTATTTCTTGTAGCCTGTTCTTTTATTAATGTATATAACGCATATATCTGAGTTAATATTGTTTTTAAATATTGAAAACAGTAAGGAATCCACTAGTGAAACCCAAGGACTCTAATAACATTAGTCCAAAAAAGAAGTGCCTATTTATAACCACCCTCCATCTTTTTCCACTCAACCATCCCTTTATGCATAGCAGGAATCTATCCCTAATGTCACTTTGCTCCAATTTGTACAGCAGCCTTTCACAGGGAACAGGTCAAAAGCATAACTGAAGTCTGTGTATATATGTCAGAATTATTTCTCGTATCCTGTTCTTTTATTACTGTATATAATGCATATATCTGAGAAACAACTAAACTAAATGTCTATATAGAATGAATCTACTCCTAGAATCTTAAAAAGGTTCAATAGTCACACTCATCATTTCTGATGTTAGAGTGGTCTAAATTTTCATTTTCTTTAAAGGGGTCAATGTATTTCATGCATCAAGGGCACCGTTCAATCCATATTTCTTGAAATAATTGATATTAATCCAAGGGGCTCACATCTGGTGAGTATGTGCTTGGCACACCCATGGTCCTGAGCTGGATATCACCATTCTTCTCTTTCTTGATGATTCCTCCCCCCCCCTCTCTCTCTCTCTCTCTCAGGGGTAACTCAGAAATATTTTGGTTGGTGTGCAGCAAAAGCCTCAGGCTTCCTTGCAATAATAATATATGCTAATAATAAATTCTAATAATAATATTTCTAAAGAAAAATACTGTAAGGTTTTATTGATCTTTTTCTTGGAAAATAAGGTGAGTTCTAGTGAAAAATTCATAAAGCTTCACTCAGATATGCTATGCAACAATACAGTGTGATCTAAAAAAAAATGTATATCACTACATGCACCTAAATATACCTTCAGGCTATTCTCAGAAAAAAAGTGCATCTTATGATCAGGAAAATATAATATATTTTTTGTAAAAGTTTGGGGTATACTCAAATTCAAATTACACTATTCTCTCTCTCTCTCTCTCTCTCTCATATATATATATATATATATATATATATATATATATATCTTCCAAACAAACTGTAAAACTAATTTTCAACCTTAGTTATATTTATTAGAAAACAACAGACAATGAGACTTCTAACTAGAAATGATCTGCAGCATATTGAATAGTTTTATATTTCTCTTTATGCTATATGTATTAATTGACATAAATATTTAATGAAAATTTAACTGCTGAACCTAAAGGCCACTCAGGACTTGAAGTTTTTAATTTTGTTGTGCAAATATAAACTAAACAAAACACATCCAAATATTGGTATACTCTGCAGAATAATCCTTTCAGTGCTAGATCATTTTCAAAATGAAAAGGAATTAAAAATTATTTAAAGCCTACAAAGTCATAAAAAAGACTAATTGGATTGGCACTAGGGTTGCATTCACGACGTGACCACATCCAGATGGCATTCACAGGGGCAAAGAATTACTGATAGTATCAGTGGAACCTTTTCATGTAGTGGAGCAGAATTCTTGTTTTAGAATTATATTTTACTTTAATAAAGTGTGAATGCTAATCACTTCTCAGTTATTTCATAACTGGCAATACAGACACTTGGTAGCTGGCTCTATCCTGTTTTAATGGAACAATTTTCTCATGGCCAATCATTCAATATAATAGTGGTCAGCAACTTGACCACTATTAATTAATTACCTAATGAAGTAAAATTAAATGGTAAAAAAAAATTAACTTAAATTAAAACTGCTAAAAATATATTAATTGCCTTTTCATACCCTTCAGCAGCACCAGAACAGAGGATTTTAAAATATAAATACATTTTACTGTTACAGAAACTAAAATGAACAGTGCTCAGTTAATGACTATGCATGCTTTAAGGCATGCATACTGATTTGATCATGCAATAAGTAAGTAAAATGGACAGATACATTATCCAGGACAAGACTAGTTTCAAATGATACCAGAAAATATAAAAAAATAGTACACAGGAAGCTACTTTAAAAATACTAAGAATGATAAATTTCATGCAATTTGATTACTTCAAACTCATGGTAACTACTGAGAGTACTCAACAGCAGATAACATTTGCACACAGTTCACACAGAATCTGTAGAATGGGTTACAGTTTTGTCTTTAAAACATAAACCAATCAGGAAATGATTTTTATAATCATCATCTTTTTTCCCTATCCACTGAAATTTCTGAAGTAACCTAGAACATTTTGCCAAAAAACATCTTGACCTGCAGTCAAAAATAAGTCATTGACCATTGCTTTATACAGTAAGCTACTCATTAAATAGCTATACAATTAGCATTAACAAAAGGCACATGATGCAAGAAGCAAACTTATACAGCATCGGCCAAAAAAAAAAAAAAAACAACATACACCCTTCTCATTTCACCCATACGCTTGCTCCAAATGCTTTTCTAGTTCTGCCTTGAATCTATTTAAGCTATCAACTTTTACGACGACAGATGGAAGTTTGTTCCAGCAATCAACCACCCACTGGCTAAAGGCAAACTTCCACAAATTTATCCTACAATTCTAGGATAGATGTGGAATCATAGCAATTGAATAGATTTTACACATTACGTAGACTGATGGCACCATAACAGTAAATTGTATCTCACACCACATATCAAGTTAAAAATTTACATTAGTGTTTTCCATTTTTAGAATTTTATTCGGGCAAAAATTCTTAAATTATTTTTTAACAAATTTGCTTTTATTTATTTATTTTTTTAATTTATTCTTTGACACATCAGAGTATATGTAAAACTCTCATAGAGAGGGTTACTATGCATTTACATAGATTTTGTTTAATTTTGCTTAATTTATTTATAAATTTTTAATTTTTTTTTATCCCTATGCAGTGTTATAAGCTTATTTAAATTTGTATCTGGATATCCTTCAATGATATTATAAAATCCTTGGGATGAGGAGATCACTGCAATAACACTGCAACAAGAGAGGCAATCAGGGTGATCTCTCTCCCATGTAAATTCATATAAATACAGTTAGTCCCTGACTTACGTAAGCCCAAGTTACATAACTTTGGACTTACTAAATTAATTTTTTTGGTAAAATCATAAAGATACTATAGTGTCTGTATAATTTTTAAGAGTGTAATCGAATGAAGGAACAATAAGTATAAGTTTTTATTTTCGTTCCCATAAAAACTATGTTGGATAATGATCTGCAGCATAACTAAAATCTAGGTAAATAACTAGAGTTAACATTTCATTTTCTGCTTTAAAAATTCTGAAGAAATATTTGACAGGTGAACTACATTGAAGCACTTCAGAGAAACCCCCACAACGTTCAACCCATGTGGACTGTGTCCCATCAGCTATTTCTTCGGAGAATTACACTCTAGCCCTTCGTCACTACATCCTTTCCTTCCTTCCTTCCTTCCTTCCTTTCTTTCTTTCTGGATTGTAGTCAGCTCAGTTTTGTTTGAGAGAAAAGTGAGAGCTTTTCTTATCTGGGTATTCAAAGCTTATTACATACAGACAACATTTTCTGAGGCTGTAAATGCAACACAGCAAAGGAAGAAGATGGATTTGAATTTTGGAAGATGTTTAACATAATTTCAAGAGCCTGGAATGATGTGACAATAACTTGTATGAGCAAAGTTTGGAAAAAACTTGCTAAAACATTCCAAGCTTGACAACAAAGGCTTCAACAAAGATGAGCTTATGTTTTCTGTTAACAAAAATTGTAAACTTAGTCCAGGAGTTGCATCTGGTCCTGGAACAAAAGATGCAGACAAGCTTGTGGATGAATGAGGTCAAGATTTAACAACAGAAGGCCTAGCCCAGTTGAATGCACAAAGAGTTGAGGAGCAAGGGAGAGCTGAATCCATTGAGGAATTGTGGCAACCCAAGAAACAGTTCAAATTGAAGGAAATGGCAGAAGCATTTTGTAAAATTCAGGAAGGTTTTTATAATTTTCAGGAAATATGTATGAAGGAAGGTTGTTACAGAAAACAGAACTCGAAGAAATAAATAAGAAAAGTTGGTTCTGTGAGTTTGAACTTGGACAGTAAAAGGATGCTGACTGGTTGTGGCAGGTATTCAGACTAGCTTGGAAGAGAGCAGGAATTATAGAAGCCAATTCAGAAGAAAAGTGCCAGTGAAGTATCTATAGAAAATGCAGCAGAAACAGTGTCTATGAGACAGAGAGTGAAAGGACTTTTTTAGGGATGGGTCATTAATTAACCTAAATGTCCTCTTTTTCATGGAGTCTAGAAGCCTGAGAGAGGTGTTGGGGCATCACTCCAGATGTGGGAACAACATTCCATGGTAAGGCAGATTTGCAATTGTACACAGAGAGGATAACACAGAGATATGCAAACTTGTCTAGAAATCTGAGTGTCATCAAAAATAAGCACAGGAGCAGAAGAAACCTTTTTGTGAGATATAAGAGAGGACTGAGTTCTGAGTTTTAGGATTGAAATCGACTAAGTTATCTTTGCCCCACTGAAGAATTGTGTAGATCAGAATTTAAGGATTTTGTAGTGGATATTCGAGAAGTTGAAGTTGTTTGTGCAGGGAAAGGTTTTGCAAACTGGAAGGTGGAATGCAATATGCTGTCATCAGCAAAATTATGGATAGGATTTCTGGTCAATGGAAGAAAGTCATTAATATACAAGAGAAAAAGAGTGGAAGAAAGAACCGAACCTTAGAGAACACCAGTTTTTTGTTTGTTTGGAGATTTATTAGGTGCATTGGCATCTATGGTTGAAAACACCAGAATTACTGGAGAAGTTAGAAGACAGGGAGCCATCTACCATCACCTGCAGTGAGCGGTCAAAGAGAAAACTGGATACACAATTACAAAAAACAGTTGGCAAACCATATGATGAAGCTTATTTAGAAGACCTTTATGCCAAATGCAATCAAAAGCCATTGGAATGTCAAGAGCAAAAGCTTGAGTTTCACCAAACTTTTTCATTGAATTTGTCCACAGATGGGTAACATAAGCAAGTATATCACCAGTGGATCGACACTGAAGGGATCCATAATTCTTTTAAATCTGGCAATCATTTATCAGATGGAAGGTTTTCAGATAGTTTAGTTGGCAGTTAATGGATTTCTCCATTACTTTTGAAAGAATAGAGTTAAGTGCAATGGGACAATACTTGGATGGAAGGGATTTGTCAACCTTTTTTTAGGAACTGGCTGGATGGGAGCATATTTCCTAGCAGAAGGGAAAACACTGGTAAAATAAAAAAGTGTAAAAAGTTGACACAGAACAGGAGTAAGCTCAAGAGTACAGGTTTTGAGAACATGTGAAGAAATGCAATCAGGCAGGGCACTTTCTTGGAATCAAGACTGATCAAAATTCTTCTGACATCCTTTAGATGGAAGACACTTTAGATGGAGGCACTGAATGGAATGTACAGGGAATGGTAGGAGATGGTTTACCAAGATCATCAATACTTGAGTTAGAAGAAAAGTAGGATGCTAGCAGGTCAGTTTTATCTTCAGCTGAGATGGCAATAGAATTATCTGGTTTTGACGGAGGTAGGAATAGAGATGGGAAAAAGCTGCAACCAATAGCTTTGACAAGATACTAGAATGCTCCACTACCATTTGGACAAGAAGCAAGTTTTCTATGCTTAGCCTATAAAAAATAGTTGGAACAATTGATCAATAACTGCTTTACAACTGTTATGAGCTTTGGCATAGACAGAAAATAAACCTGGAGATTTGGATGCAAGCCAATTGCAATAAGCAACATTCTTATCTTGAATAGCCTCAGCACATTTTTTGGAAAACTAAGGTTTACATAAAGGACAAGATTAAGGTGGAGTGTGGAATAAAGGATTTCATCCCTACAAGAATGAATAATTTCACTGATACAATTTGAGCAAATGTTGACATCAGAAGATTTGAAACAGTAATCAAACCAAGGAAAAGAAGTCTCACAGTTCATTCCATTTTGCATTCTTGTGAGGCCAAACAACACAAAGTTGAGAATGGCTACAAGAGAAAGGCTCCATTGGAGAGGAGACCATCATGAAGTTGTGATCTAGGATTCTTAGAGGACTACTCACCTCGATCCTGTTCTTGGAATGGTTGTTTGTGAGATAAAGATCAAGAGTGCTGGCTGTGTGGTTAGGATTATCTGGTATTCTGGCAGGTAAATGAACAATCTGTGCAAGATCATTAGTAATTGCAAAAGCCTCAATCTCGACCAGCTGGGTCCACGTGACTAGAAAATGGAAGTCAGCTGCAGTTGTGAACATTAAAATCACTAAGGAAAATTATCTCACTATTAGGAAAGGTTGGCTGGAGAAAGTCAAGTTTCAAAAAGTTCCAAGTGATTGGGGGAATTGGAACAATGAGAGAGGTAACAGATGAATTTGACAGATGGGGGTTAGAGATTTTAAGCCAAAGAAAATCAAAAAGACGTGATTCCAAATTACCAAGTCTCTGACAGGGAATATTAGATGCAGAAGTGTCCCCTTTGAAGTGAAAGGAACTGTACAGGAAATAATTAGGACAACTGAGATGAGCAGTGGTTGAATCAACCAATAATTGGGATTCTGTCAGGAAAAGTATGTGGGGGGGGGTGGCTTGGCAGACTGTAAATGGATATCACTGAGATTGGAACTGAGACCATGTATATTTGTGAAATGAATGAGGAAGTGTTTGGGGGGTTTAGATCTTTTTTCTGATAAGTTTTTTCTATTCATGATGTATTCAGTAGGAAGAAAAGGTGGGGAAGACGTTGTATGAAGCAATGAAATTTTTGAATATAGTATACATGCGACAAGAATATACCCAGCTCCTTGATATAACGTGGCCTTCACAATTTCACTACATACACACTACTCGAACTCCCTCTAGTCACTATGTGGGAGAGTAGAGGCAGCAAGACTGTACACCAGCTGATCCAGAAGCCTCCTAGAGAGTTACCAATAGGTTCGGCCCAGTGAGCTGTCTAGCAACTGGTTTGTAAACATTGTTTTAGAGCTATATTCTCAAAATATAAGAAAGATTGGATCTCGCCATGATGCCTATCATAACCTCAAAAGACATCAATCGTACTGCATGTTGGAAGGGATGGGGGGTTGCCAGAGTTTTGCTCTGGAGACTAAACATGGTTCCACCACTTCAATCCTCCAATAAACAAAGCAATGGTATTGCATCAGTTGATGAGAGTCATCTTCCATCTAGTATTGCCCAGTAACACAGAAAGGCAGTACTCCTCTGTGTGGTGTGGACACCAAACCTCAATCCCTGCTTACGTTAGTTTGCACCTTTATCATTTGGTCATCTCCAGCATACAAGGTGCTTGTATACATTTCAGGACTTGAACATGAAGGTTATATACTCAGGGTTATTAACAAGTCCCACCGTCATGAAGGTGAAAGTAGAGGATTTAGCTGTTGCAAATCAGCCAGACTTTGCTGAAATTCAGTCCACTTGACTTCAGTGTCACCTGAATATCAGTTCCATCAGTGTTTTAGACACCCACGGTAGCAAACCCAGTTTGTCATACCTCAGAGAATGTCTACAACAGCCTCAAGGACCAGTGTTAGAGCCACCTGAAAATATTTTTCAAAATACATTCAATCTATAGTACTTGATATTGTGGAGATGGGTTAAAATTTAAGACACTGACCATTTGTTGCTCATAATTGTCTCCTCATGATTAGTGCTAAGAGGTCTGGAATCAAATTCTGTTTGTGGCTGAAGGAATAATTAAAAAAGTTTCTTAAAAAATAATCTCAGGTGAACAATACAGAGTTACCTGGGAGTTACTCCAAGTTTTTTAGACCCAGCACCATGTATAAATTGGCTTTTGAACACAAGTACTTTATTATATGCACATTATACACATGGCATACCTTTTGCAGAGCATATGATTAGCAGACCAAGTGTAAATTTCTGGGATTCTGGTTAGTATCTCATATGCATAAGAGTGTGCTCATAACTGCCAGAAATGAATACAAGAGATATGTAAAAATTTCTAAAAACTGGAAATGGAGGCTATTAATGCAAAGGAAGTTAGTCAATTAATATTTGCAGAATGATAAATGGAGGCAAGTTAATACAGCATCAGTGAAAAGAGAAAATAAAAGTTTCATCCACTTTATTTTTCGATCCCTTCTAATATATTCAATCCTCCTTTAATTTTTTTTTTTTTTTGAAACATCCTACCGCCACAACACTACATGGAAGATTATTCCAACAATCAATTACTCTCTGGCTGAGAGCAAATTTCTGCACATCTATTCTGTACCCTCTTTTTCAATTTAAAATCATGCTCTCCTGTGTGCTGTCAGAGAAAGAGTAAAGATGCATCAGCATTTAGTTTACTCAACCTTTTTTAAAAATGATAAACACTGCAATTAGGTCTCACACAGATACTTAGTTCCAGACATTCAATTTATTTACAAAACTGAAATCTTTCATAGTAAGAATACCCTTACTGTGAATAACTTCAGTTACTGTATTCTATTACATTTTTTATTCTTATACAGTAAGAATACAAAATGTAGCCTCATCATTGCTTTATAATCACCTCTGTTTCTGCTGGCAAGGTTCCAGTATATCATTGGCAGAACACCAATCAGTTGTCCTAGCAGCATGTCTGTACTGTTCATAGAGAATCTGATATTAGACTGTACAATTAAACCCCCACCCAGATCATTTTCATTATTAACCATTTGAGTTTGGCATTAACCAAATGGTAGCCTTATCCTGTAATTACTACTACACAAATACAGTACCTTGTATTTATCAATGAAATACTTCAATTGCCATTTTTTGGCCTATTCAAATTGATCATTTATATTTTACTGAAAGCATACCATGAGTAATGTCATTAACTATCTTGCCTACATTTAAATCATTAGTAAACTTAGACATTAAAGTAAGTGAGCCAGACTGAACCTTGTCAGATCTCACTCATGTCACTGGTCCATGAAGAGAAGTTTCAGGATATGGAGTTCAAATATGATGTTGGCCTGCTGGTACCCATTTTATTATTATTAGCATATGGTGCAAGCAAGCCTGAGGCTTATGCTGCACCAGCCAAAAAAAATTTCCAAGTTACCCTGAGTTGTTGTTGTTGAAGTGGGGTTTATTGGCGCAAGGGCTGCTATGGCCAAAATGCACCTATAACTTTAGATTGTTGGTCTATATGAAGTTACCCTGAGAGAGAGAGAGAGAGAGAGAGAGAGAGAGAGAGAGAGAGAGAGGAATCACCAGAAAGAGAAAAATGATGATATCCAGTGCAGGACCCTGGGTGTGCCAAGCCCATACTCACCAGATGTGAGCTCCCTGGGTTCTTAGAGATTAAAAGAAGCAAGTTCAATTGCAGATGCTAATTAAAAAGAGGAATGCTAATCAGAATATCTACAGAAAAATGTGGCAGAAAATATATATCTTGTGACATGGAGAGGAGTGACTTAGTGAAAAAAAAAAGGGGGGATTATTGTTTAATCAAATTTCTCTATTGAATAAGTCCAGATTTTAGGGAAACCACCTCATATGAATTCCAAAGCAGAATGATTCTGAGATCTGTACAAGGTTTGCTATAATTATATGAAGAAAATAACAGGAGCTATAGCAGAAACCTTTTTGAATGCTGAGGGAATAGTACATATATTTATGCTAAGAAAGGCTAGAACCTAAGATCATTCCAATTTAAGAAATCTTTATCTTTTCTAGATATCTACTCAAGATTTTTAATTGTGGGTGTGAGGGAGAGGGAGAGATCTAAAATAGGTTTTATTAGAATTTAAGGTCTCTTCCTTCATTGAAGGGTAGCTGGAGATCAGCCTTTATGAAACTAAAGGTGAATAAATTAAAAACATTGTCATTGTCATATTAAAAACATTGTCAAAGAAGCAAGGAGTAGCATATAAAAATATGCTACTCCTTGCTTCTTTGTAAGATTATTACTGACGTAAGACTAAAATTTGGTAAATAAACAGAACCACCATGTTATATGCAATATAATCATGTCTGTCTTCATTATAAATTTATGATGTACATGCAATATTTTATAAATGTATATAAACACCTACACTGAAATCTAGTATAGACCAAATAAACCAGACGATGCCGTTTATCACAAGCTAAATTTATATCCCGGTGCCGAATTGGCTCAACAGAAAATTTATAAATTTTCTTACCAACCACCCACCCTCCCTCCCTCCCTCCGCTCTCTAACACAAAAGATAAGTTATATAAATATATAATATGTAAATTCTCGGGCTGGAATTTAATGGTAAGGATCGTCCGCTCAAAAGTGGCCGTACCTTTTCATTCAATACCGGCCTAGGCTCTTACCAGCCATGTCCATCCTGATGTTATTATATTAATTTAATCACACCACTTTTTTTCCTATCTTACCTTGAGTGAATCCAGTGTTGACTGTCCGTTTCGATTCATTAAAAAACAAACACTAATATAAATATATATTATCCAAAACATTACTTATTTAAAATTACGTCGTTTGAATAGGTCAAGGTTTACTTTTTTTCTTTTTCTTTTTTCATTCCTCCTCTCCCTTCGCTTTCCTATATTACTGAGAGGAAACCGTTATCATTTCATTGTTAAGGTTAAAATACAACACAAATCATTATTTCACAAAGCCTCAATGAAACAAATCCAAGAAAATTTACTAGATACCAGCATTATCATCGTACTTTTAAATTTGACAACCACCTGTTAATCTAATAGATAAACATGCAGATACGATTTTCGCGCCCTCTTGTAACTGACGTTATCCAAAACTGTGTACGTCAGATTTGAAAATATTGACTTAATTAATATAGAAAGAATCGATTAAAGTTTTTAAAAAACGGGCAATGTTTTTTATTTTTATTTTTTTGATATTGTCACACATGGTCAATGTGATAAACGAAGGAGCAAATCTAAAAGGAACTGAGATATCACGTAGGGGTTCACATCTTGTGAGTATGTGCTTGGCACACCCAGGGTCCTAAGCTGGATATCATCATTCTTCTCTTTCTTGGTGATTCCTTTCTGCTTCTTTCTCTCTCTCTTTCTCTCTCTCTTTCTCTCTCTCTCTCTCTCACTCTCTCTCTCAGGGTAACTCTGTCTTTTTTTTTTTTTTTTTTTAGCTGGTGCAGCATAAGCCTCAGGCTTCCTTCACAATAATAATAATAATAATAATAATAATAATAATACAATATTTTATTGCAATTTTAATAATAACACTGGAGGCCATACACACAGCAGTGTATTGTGCTGCGGTAGCAGCCACGAGGATTAACGGGAGAGAAGCGAGAGACCAGCTGCAGAAGAACAGAAAACAGAAGGAACCACCAGCATGGGAAAGAAGACTTCAGCAGAACATAAAAGAGCCAATTGACCCAGTACAAACGGGGCAATAGGAGTAAGAAATTAATTGGAAAAGTGAAGCGCATCCTCAAGAGAGACAGTGTCCACAGCAAACATGAGGCAAAACAATCAGAGAATAGAAGAGTATTGGACACATTGAAGCAGAACTTCCTTGCACTCAGCAAGAGAGTACGCCGATACAAAGAGAGCTCCCAGAGGAAAATAAACAACCGAATATTCGATGAGGACCAAAGAGGCTTCTACAGGAATCTCGGAGAAGACGGGAAAGAAGGGAACGGACCACACGAGAAGAAGACGATTGAGGAGTTCTGGGGAAACACATGGAGCAAAGAAATAAGACATAACAGCCGAGCGCCCTGGATAGCACTAGAACGCAAGAAAATCAAGGACGTACAAGAAATGAGAAGGTGGGAGATTCGGGAAGAAGAAGTAAAACAGACGATCAAGAACTCTCACAACTGGCGAACTCCAGGAATAGATAACGTCCACAACTACTGGTACAAGAAGCTTATTTGCACACACACAAGCACCTAGCAGAGCAGTTCACCCGAATGATAAGGCACCCAGAGTCAATCCCGAAGTTCCTCACTCAAGGAATCACATATCTGAAGCCTAAAGACGAAGATGCAAGAAACCCGGGGAAATACAGGCCAATCAGCTGCTTCCCAACAATGTACAAGATCCTGACCAGCTGCATAACCAGAAAGATATCAGACCACTTGGAGAGCCAGAACATAATGGCCGAATAGCAGAAAGGATGCAAGGAACAATTAGCCATAGATGCCGCGGTTATGGAGTAAGCCTACAAGAAGCGTCGCAACATGTACACAGCCTACATCGATTACCTAATAGAGGCGCTGAAGATCTATAAAGTCAATCATGGTGACAAACTTTCTAGGAGAAACGATGGCGAAATGGAGTATCATCGTTAAGGTCGAAAATATCACAACCACGCCAATCTCTATCAGGAGAGGAATCTTTCAGGAACATTCCCTGGGCCCATTGTGGTTCTGTCTAGCACTTAACCCGCTATCCACCATGATCAACAGTAGCAAGTACGGATATAAGTTCAAAGAAGGAAGGAAGAACCTGCACACTCTCACCCACCTGATGTACATGGATTGCACCAGGGAAAATTAGTCAACCCAAACTACCAATTGCAGACTGGTAAAGAAATCAAAGCCCTGGCAGAGGTAGAGGCCTACAAATACTTGGGGATGATGCAGGCTCAGCAGTTACAGCACAAGGAAATTAAGGCCTGCCTGATCGGAAAAATATCAGAGGCTCAGAAACCTGCTGAAAGCAAAGCTGAATGGAAGGAACACGATTAAAGCCATAAACACCTATGCAGTCCCCGTGCTAACTTACTCCTTCGGGGTATAGATGGGACTAACACCGAGCTGGAGGATATCATGAGAAAGACAAAGACGATGATGACCAAGAGCCGCCAACATCACACGAGAGACGTGGAGAGACTGACAATTGCCCGGGAAGAAGGAGGAAGGGGCCTGATAGACCTCATTGAGCAACAGAAGACAGCGACAGTTAACCTGAAGGATTACTTCCAGAAACACACAGCAGCACTCCACCAGGCCATAAGGAAGATAGACAAGCGGTATACCCCACTCAACCTAAGCGAGGAGTCCCCCCAACCAGGAGATACAAATGAAGCTAGAAAGATTGGCAGAGAAGACATTCCGTGGCAAACACAACAATGATCTCCATCAAGATCACATAGATAAAACTGCTTCCAATGCACGACTCACAAGCGGGACGCTCTTCCCCGAGACCGAAGGATTCATGCTCGCCATTCAAGACCAGGTAATCGACACTAGAAATTATAGAAAATACATCGCCAAGAAGCCCGGAGTGTCCGATGATACATGTCGATGCCACCTGGCCTCAGAAACGATCCACCACATCACCGCGGGTTGCAAGGTGATTATTCAGACTGAGTACACTCATAGACACGACCAGGTAGCAAGGATAATACATCAGAAGCTAGCGAGGAAATACCAGTTGATCGAGGAAAGTGTACCATACTACAAGTACGAACCACAGGCAGTACTAGAGACCTCAACCCACAAGCCGTACTGGGACCGTGCCATAATAACGAATAGAACAATCCCGCACAACAGACCGGACATAACCCTTGTGCACAAAAAGGAAAAGACTACCTATCTGATTGACATAGCGGTACCCAACACTGGTTACCTGCAGAAAATCCATGGGGAGAAAATCAGGAAGTACACAAACCTAAGACAGGAGATCAAAGAGATGTGGCATATGGAACAAGTAACGATCATCGTGTCAACCACAAGAATGGTGCCAAAGACCCTATATAACAGCCTAGCAGTAATACGTCTCCAAGCGAACACCTACAAGAAACACCAGAAAGTGGCAATCCTGAACACCTGTAGGATTTTGTAAGGGAAACGGGGAACATGCTTTGTAAAAAGGATAGGTGGAACAGGACCAGGGTATGTCTGCTAGGGGCAAAGGCTGATGACGTTGTAGAGCGGATGTCATCTTTTAAGGACACGAAAGGTGATATAGTTGTACACGTTGGCACTAATGATATTAAGAGTAGGAGACCGGCAGAATTACTTAATAAGTACAGGTCACTGTTGAAAAAAAGCCGTGAATTAGGATTGAATTTGAAAGTGTCTGCAATTCTGCCCAGAGACGATAGGAAGGAGTATATGATGAGAGCCTTGTCGATCAATTCGGCCTGGAAAGATTGTGCAAGGCTCAAGGGGTTGAATTTTTTTCAGTCTGGTCTGTACTTGTTAACAGGAGAGATTGCTTCTACAGGGATGGGATACACTTAAATAGAAAGGGTGCAAGAATATTTGATGATGCTATCGAGGCAGTGTTAGGTGGGTAGGAAAACTGCTAGCTTGAGGTGATACAAGGACTAAGAGATTAACCGTAGCCACTGGCAGAGGTGAAAGTGATTCTTGCACTGCTTCTATTGGAATGCGCAGCAGCCTGGAAAACAAGATGCAGGATATTTCAGAGACTGCTGGGAGTCATTGCGGTACAAGTAAACACATGGATTGGATTAGGGTAGCTAAGAATAGGAACAGGTGCATGTATATTTGGGTGTACACCAATGCTAGAAGTTTGGTAAATAAATTTGATGAATATGAGGTATTGCTAAAAACATCAAAGGCAGATATTGTTGGGATATCAGAGACGTGGTGTCACACAGATATAAGGAATGCAGAACTGGAATTTGGGGAGTACAATGTATACAGAAAGGATAGACAGGATAGGAAGGAAGGGGGGGGGTTATGCTATTAGTTAAGAAACACATAAAATCCAAGGAAGTGAAGCCAGTCGACATCGCTAGACAGTGCAGTGTCGAGTCAGTTTGGTGTGACATAAGCATTGGGAGATCAAAATTGAGAGTAGGAGTGTGCTATAGGCCTAATGATTCTGATGAGTATAATAAGAAACTGTACAGGGAGATAGAGTGGGCCAGTAAATCTGAGAGTCTTATAATGGGGGATTTTAATTTCCCAGATATTGACTGGAATTTGTGATTGGTCACTCACACACTAGCAAGGCTTTTGTGGATTTATTGGATGATTGTTTTCTACATCAGCATGTTCGGGAGGCAACTAGAGAGAGTAATACTCTTGATTTGATTATCAGTAGTGATTCTTCATGCATTAAGAATTTGCAGATAAAGGAACCACTAGGTGGCAGTGATCACAGTGTGCTGAAGTGGGATTTACTCAAAGGGGTAACTACCATCAGGGGTAAAGGGAAGGGTTATTGCCTTTGTAAAGGCAACTACGATGGTCTGAGACAGTATTTAAATTCTATACAGTGGGACCAACTGATGATGTTACCAACAGCAAATTCAAAATGGGAAGCATTCAAAGAACTTATCTTTATAGACGTTACATACCAACTAAGAAATATTGTTCAAGGTTTAGGCCTAAATGGCTGTCAGATGAACTAATGAGACATATGGCAGAGAAGAAAAATGCATGGGAGACATATAAATTAACACGTGACACAGAAGCCTATGATATAATTTGATCTGTAACCAATTTACAAAGGAGGTTAGGCAGGCGAAGGCAGATTACAAGAAATCTTTGGCAAAGGATGCAAAGAAAAACAGCAAAGAGTTCTTTACTTATGTAAACTCTAGAAGAAAGGGAATGAATCAGATTGGTCCACTTGATATCGATGGTTAAACTGTTGATGATCCTGCTCATGTAGCTAACAAACGAAATGAATATTTTTCATCGACATTCACCTATGAGGAGTTATTCAGCAAGGGGAATGCCAGAGGTGTATTCAACTCTAGCAGTAAGCTAGATAATCTTGTAATAACTGAGAGTAAAGTGGAAGAGAAATTGTTGAAGATAAACACAAGAAAGGCACATGGGGTGAATGGGATCCCTTAGCCATAATTATGAGAGCTCTCTTGGACTCAGGGGAGGTACCCATAGACTGGAGATGTGCAAATGTGACCCCAATTCACAAAGGAGGATCAAAAGCCGACACAAGTAATTATAGACCTGTGAGTTTAACTTCTGTTCCAGGAAAATTAATGGAGGCACTGGTTAAAGAAGCACTGCAGGATCATCTAGACAAGACTTCAGTTATAGCTCGGACACAGCGTGGTTTTGTTAAGGGAAAGCCTTGCCTGACCAATTTGATTGAATACTATAATGCAGTCACAAAAGAACTGGATGCAGGGAATAACTTTAATATTATATTTTTGGATCTTAGAAAGGCTTTTGATACTGTTGCACATGGAAGACTGCTGCACAAACTGGAGCAGTGTGGCATTGGAGGCAAATTGCTGCTATGGATAAAGGGGTGGTTGAGGGGAAGAAGGGAGAGAGTGGTAATCAATGGACACTGCTCATCGTGGACTAATGTTATTAGTGCAGTCCCTCAGGGTTCAATGTTGGATCCATTATTGTTTTCTGTATTTATAAATGATATTGATGATTGTATGTCAAGCTTAATGTTCAAGTTTGCAGACTATACAAAGGTTGGCATGGTTGTTAAGGACACTACAGACGCTATGCTGCTGCAACAAGATCTGGAAAAGTTGAGCAGATGGGCTGAGAGGTGGCAAATGAAGTTTAACATTGGCAAAAGTAAAGTACTACATATGGGAAACAGCAACCCCAGAGCTCTGTGGTACTACACTGATAGTGGTAGAGAATGAAAAGGACCTGGGGGTAATTGTGCATGCAGATATGAAATTCTCTGAGCAGTGCAGACGGGCTGCAAGAGTAGCTCATGGTGTCTTGTCAATGATATACAGGAATTTTTCTAACAGAGATAAGGAGGTGATTATTCCCTTGTATAAGGCAATAGTCAGGCCACACCTTGAGTACTGTATACAGGTCTGGAGGGCTCATTTCAAGAAAGATGTAGAGCTGCTGGAACGAGTACAGAGAAGGGCAACAAGATTAGTGACTGGAACAAAGGGTTGCTCTTACGGGCTGTATGCTAAATTTTTCTAGTTGTCATCTTCATCCAGATATAGAGGTGGACCTGTTTAGGTTTGGCCTTTTGCATCCAATGGTTACTGGAAGAGATACCCGATGGCGATCTTGTGGGAGGTAGATCCGACGAAGCGACTTTCCCGATTTGTTATTAGTATTATTACGGGAAGGAAGCAAGCTTACGCAGAATGATCGCTTTGTGAGCGTATAGCGTGTGGTCAAGTGTTTTGTGCATGTCTATATGTCTTATACAGAATGATCTAAAAAAACACTACCCACCTCATCTGCTGTTCCCAATAAAAGTCTGCGCGGGTTGAACAGTGGTATTGTCAGCACATCGGGTGGGAAAGGCCCGAGTTACAATCCCGTCGATGATGCAAGGAACTTTTATGGATTCTTTTCACTCTGTAGCTGAGTTAATCGATCCCAGGCGAAGATAGCAAAATTCCTTCCTCGGAAAAACTGGGGGTTTGCATCCAGAAAAAGTAGGAAAATCGACCAGAGAACACATGCAATTTGCAGACGCAATTGCCCATCATGGGTAGTTGAATTGAGTTTATAGGTAACCCTAACATTTAAGTTTTTAAAGTGTCCCCAATAAATAATATATCTAATTCTTCCTTAAATTTTTCAAAGATATCTGCTTCAAGAACACCAGATAGTAGTTTGTTTCAACAATCAATTACTCTTGCTAAAAGCAAATTTTCTTACAACTATCTTGCAAACATCCTTTTCAGTTTCAGTTGATGTCCTCTTGTATGCATTACCTAAGAAAAAGAATACTATCATCATCATTAAGTTTACTCAATCCATTTAAAGCTTAAACACTTCAATCAGGTCTCCCCGCAAGTGCCTAGTTACCAAGCCCAGCAATTTACAGAACCAAATACTTATTGGCACAAGTACTTGTGTCCTTAACTAATCCAATCGCTCTTCTCTACATCCGTTCCAAACAACTTCCTTAAAATGAGGTTTCCAGAGCTATATGCATTACTCAAGATGTGACCTTACCATTGCCTTATAGAATGGGATAATCATCTCCTTGTTCCTGCTGGAAAAGTTCCTACATATCATTGACAGAATCCCATGAGCTGTTCTTGCAGCCTGTCTGCACTGCTCGGAGAACTTCATGCTGGGTTGTACAATTAACCCCTAGATCTCTTTCGTTCTCTACCACTGTACTCAAGATGGTACCAATTAAATGGTATGTTGTTCTGGAATTACTGCTGTCCATATGCAGTACTTTGCATTTAACAATTATAAACCTCAATTGCAACTTTTCCACCCATCTGCCTAATTAATCTAGGTTTTGCTACAATAGCATGCCTCGATTCCTGTCTATATGCATTTAGACAGGAATCGAGCAACGAGAACTGTCGAAAGCAGCTAGCATGTTAAAGACAAACATGCTAGTTGCTTGCGAATTAACCACCCTGCAACCTTCCTATCATTGGCAAACTTAGACCTTCGTCAACATCATTAATAAGTATTGTAAAAAGTAAGGTACTACCCAACACTGAACCCTGAAGGACTCCACTAAAGTCTAAGATGTAGTGCCTATTTATAACTTCTCTTTGTCTCCTGCCACTCAAATATCCCTTTATCCATAGCAGTAACTTTCCCCCAATACCATACTGTTCCAATATGTACAAACTATTTATTAGGGTCACCCAGAATGTCAATTCAACTACCCATGTGTATTGTGTCTGTAAATTGCGTGTGTTCTCTAGTCGATTTGCCTGTTTTGCTGGGCGAAAAACCCCAGTTTCTGGAGAAAACACCTTGCTGTCTACGCCTGAGACCGATTAACTCAGCCACAGAGTGAAAAAAAGCCCATTAAAGTTCCTCGCGTCATCGACAGGATTCGAACCCGGGCTTTTTCCACCCGATGTGGGAGGACGGCGACGATTCCACTGTGCTACACGCGCAGACGCTCTAATATGTGCAGGAGTCCTTCGTGCGGAACAATATAAAAAGTTTTATTTTAGTGTAAATTCAGTGTGTGTAACTTCCAAATTCAGTGCTCGGTCATGCAGACGAAATGAAGGCAGCATTGAATCTGGTTAAAGACAAACATGCTAGTTGCTTGCAGAAATATTCGATGTGAGTGATGAAATATTCCTTTGAATTTGCATCAACTAAGAAGGGTGTACAAAGGAGCAAACGGGTTCCATATAAACTCACAGCTAAAAACAAAACCCCAGAAATTATCATTTGCTTGTCGATGCATTCGCCTCATAATAATGAGTCATTTTTGACGTTGTTGATGTGGAAGAAAAATGGCATATGTACAGCCAACACTGTTTCATTGGTTATGATCGGTACATTATCGGTGCATCACTGGTTATCATTCTGTGAACCTGTGTCATACACATTTAAGACCTCAATTCACCAACAGAAAATTTACTGTGTGTCTGATGGAATACAGCTAGTATGGTTCATCAGAAGCACATTTTAAATTATCTTAAAAATCCATGCGAACTTGATCATTTGATATTATGTAAACTAGAGTAAAATTGGATTGCTGGTAAAATCCTTCGTTGTATTAGCGGTTGGGTAAAAGATAGGAGATATAGGGTAGTCATAAATTGACATCCTTTAGGGAGGAATATTGTTGCAATGTGGTTCTTCGGGGTCAGTTATGGTGACATTGACGAGGGGCCACAGAGAAAGTTATCGAAGTTTGTTAATGGCTTAAGGTAGGAAAGGTGGTTAACGACTAGAATCAGTCCATTTTGTTTCAAATAATTTGGATCTGTTGGCAGATACGGTCTGAAAAATGGCAATTGTACTCGTAGTTTAACGCTTCTAGGTTTAAGGTTCTCAACCTGAGGAACAGAAATCCAAGGAATTTTTAGAAACTGGTGGGAGGAGATTAAAATAGTTCAGAACAAAAAGGAGGGTTATGATGTGTTGTCTGTGATTTATAGAACTTTTACAAATAGGCAGAAGGATGTTATTGTAAATCTGCATAAGAGAGTAATGAGACCGCATCGAATATTGTATTCAGCTCTGGAGATCACACTAGAAAAAAAGACAGAACTTCTAGAAGGGGGTCAAAGAAGGGCGACCAGTTTGGTGAGAGACGCTAATAGATGCCCATATGAAGAACTCTTAGAAGGTAAGGACTGCAAAGCTTGCTAATTATACAAGCTAAGAGGGGTATAACTGCGGCGTTCACAAAGTCCAGGAGATATAAATATAAAATTTTAGGGAATAACAGAAGGCTGGCTCTCATGAAGTTTACCATCGGACAAGTACCTCACAAAGTGGTAGAGGTGGAGAGTTTGGTGACGTTCAAGTTACAATTGGAGAGTCACTTTTTGGTAATGAGGAAAGTATGAATAACTGTTTTTCTTCTTTTTTTTTTTTTTTTTTTTTTTTGCGTATTCAGAAAATGTTCGCTTCTTTGCATAATTTAGCTATTCTAATACTAATGCAATATCAACACTACTTTCTCACAGTGTGCAGGAAATGCCTGGGTTGTTCGACACCCATTTCCGGCAGAAATTGAGAAATAAAAAGGAACCTTTAAGGCTTCTTTTTTTTTCTTCTTCTTAAATGATGGTTGAGTTTCGGACAAGAATCGTCAGATTTTCTCTCCCTGAAACAACTTTTTCATCTCGAAAAGCTGACAAACGGACTATAGAATACCTCTTACTTACAGATGCGTTACATGGATGCCTTACTGTCCTGATTACCTCGGAAAATTCTAAAAACCTAACTCGCTTTTTCCTAGATTCAACATTGCTTCGGATTACATTTCTATCTGATTTTTCTGGCGAATAAGGTATAGTTTATTCATAGGAATTTTCAATGAATTAATATACCTTTCATTTCAACATTTGTTTCTTTTTTTTTTTTTTTTTAATTTGAGAAATATATTGTTTAACTTATAAACTCTTTTATATTGCTCAGCAGGGTGTAATAAATCTTTTAGACCTCTCCAGAATTCAGTGCTGTTGGCGACCCTGGAGCAGTACTAATTCTGCTAGTCTTAAATACTAACGTTCAAAAAAATATATTTTTTTAATTACATTTTGTCCCATTTTACTTTGCTGCCCTAGAATTATTGCGTGCAATCCGTTTCTCCACATAGATGACAGATGGCAGCAGTTTTGCATTCCATGTGTTAAAGGGAAAATAGAAGTAACTGTTCACGATATCGATTAAGATCAGAGGAATCTGATGTTCTGGGTTTCGGACTAGTTCAGTTGTTACCCTGCATCGTATACAAAATACCCTATTAAACGTCTATAGGGGTCCTCTTAAACAATGCGGTTTGCTGGGAAAGAATTGAAAATTTGTATTCCCAATGTTAATTCATCATTGCAAACAATCTGTGATCTACACATTACAAATCTATACATTACAATTTAATACAGCACAGTATTTTTATTTCATAGTATAGCACTATTTTTTCATAACATTCTGGGAACTTCAGAAAAAATATATTTATTTTGAGTTTAATGGACATTTTGGATTTAAGAGTCTTATATTCATAAAGTCCGTTAAATCGAAGTTTTATAATTCTTTTTTTGTATGCATTTGATAAAAAATAGACCATCTTAGAAATTATTTTTTGACAGGTCAGCGTAAAAATAACGGTTCTGTAATGTCCTTATACAGTACAATCCCGTTATAGCGCTTTCAAGGACAGTAGCCCAAAGAGCACCTTTAGCGAGAAAGTTTACCACCGTGCTTTAGACTACCACTAAAAATTGTCTACTTGTGAAGTAGTCATCGAATATATACGACTGACAGTGGTTCCTTCATGCATTTATTTATAATCCATTAGTTTAATATGCCCAGGATGATAAAAGCATATGATATTGATATATTTATCTCACTATTTAAGAAAAAGTGCACTGATGTGCCGTCCTTGTGCTTAATAATCTCCTAATTGGATTTTATGCCTGACAGTCAATACGTACGATATTTTAATATTGTGTCAAAGGACAGTGTTTTGTATTGTCAATGTGCTAGTTTAGAATATGCATTTTCAATATTCCAAAGAGGTTGTGATTAATAATATTGGGTTAATATTATTAATCACACAACTGTGGTGGCACCTAATCAGTTCGAACGGATTCGGTTGTTAAAAATTTAGAAAAACCGAAACGGTTGTTTAAAATACTTTTCCCAATTTTTAATTATTTGATAGAAATGCTGTCTTAAATTTGTTGTTGCAGTACGGTTTTAGGAGCATCAGCGCCCAAGGCCATATTGCACCTCAATGTATACTGTCTGTAAATTGAGTGTGTGTTCTGTACAGAGGTCGATTTTCTGTTTGTTAGACGAAAACCTCAGTTTCAGGGAGAAAACACCGTGCTCCTTGCCTGAGCCCGACAAACTCAGCCACGTTGTAAAAAATGACCTTAAAAATTCCTCACCTCATCGAGGGGACTCGAACTCAGGTCATTTCCACTCGGTGTGGGGAGGACGGTGATTCTACCAACTGTGCTACCTACGAGGGCTCTTGGATCTATAAAATTATGGTTTGAAGTAAGTGAAAAGGTAGGGCCTTTGTCGAGTAAATAATCACTACATTACACTGAGCAGACGGAAATCATGGGATACCTACCTAGCAACAGGTAAGCCCACCTTTCAACCGGATAATGGGAGTCACTTGGCCAGGCATTGAGTCCACTAGTTCACGAAAGCGTTCCACAGGTATTTCTACAGGTACACGTTTGCTGCACTGCTGTGCATAATTCCTTCACGTTCCTGGGTGGAGGATCCAAAGCTCGAACGGACCTTTCCACAGCATCCCAAAGATGCTCCACAGAGTTCATGTCCGGTGAACGGGGAGGCCATTCCATGATGATAAAATCTGCTGAATGCTCTTCGAACCATGTTCTAGTCACCACAGCTCTCTGGGAAGGTGCACTGTCCTGTTGGAAGAGTCCATTGCCCTGTAGGTGCACGATGATCATGAAGGGATTCAGATGGTCTGCAAAGATGGACACATAACCTGAACCGTTCAGAGATGCGTCTAGACGTACCCGAGGTCCCAATGTGTGCCAGTTGAACACGCCTGAGACCATTACCGACCGTCTACTTGCCTGAACAGTTCCTTGTTAACATGATAGGTGCATAGCTTCGTGCGGTTTCCGCCAGATACGCACCCTTCCGTCCACTTGAAATAACTGGAAACTGAACTCATCGGACCAGGAGACCCGTCTACAATCATCCGAAGTCCAGTATCAATGTTCTTTCGCCCAGTTGAGGCGTAGAGTCCTGTGTCGTGGTGTTAGCAATGGGACTGTGGTGGGTCGGTGGCTCCCATAACCTATTGGGACTAATGATCACCTGACGGTCTTGGTGGAGACGTTTCTGGCACTTCCCTCGTTGACGTCGGCGGTGATTTGTGCCACTGTCGCTCTCCGGTTGACTGAAACAATGAGACAGACGCAACGGCTACGTTCGTTCACCACCTTTCTCCGCCCACAGCGCTGTCCACAATGAGATGTTATTCCGGAAATGGCATATCCTCGATACACTCTTGATAGTGTCGAACGAAGACAGTGCAATTTCTGTACCATCTCCACCACTATATTCCTGCCAGCGGCGGGTTCGTCCACTAGCGAGAGGGGGTGACAGCATCGCGCGCGTTGCTCATGAACCAGGTGTCCCATGAATTCTGTCCTTCAGTGTACTTTTACTGGCATAAATCAATCTTGAAACTAAAAGGCGAAAAATTATTCCCAGGTTACTGCAGATAGAATCAATATAACTGAGGGTGATGATCTTTTGGATTAACGAAAAGTCAGTCTCTTTGTGGGTAACACAGTTGCAGGATCGCCGTCCTCCCCACAAGGACCTGAATGAAACCTAACTGACCTGAAATCGAATCCCGTCGATGGCGGGAGGAATTTTTATGGTTCTTTTTCACAACGTGGCTGAGTTGGTCGGTCTCAGGCGAGTGTAGCATGATTATTTCTCCCTGAAACTTGGGTTTTTTGTCCAGCAAACAGAAAATCTACCTCAGATCACACGCAATTTAGACAATATACACGGAGCAACATGGCCTTAGTCGCCAATGCTCCTAAAAAAAAAAAAATCCAAAGTCAGTCTGACTGATCGAATTACAGTCACAGAATTTCAACAAGCAAGTTTCAATTTTGGTTTTTTTTTATTAAAAATAATTATTTTGAACGGTGACTGTCCCACCAACAACAAAGTAAGCGACAACTGATGTACTTTGCTGTAGCCATAGTCAAGAAATTAATGTAGTACTGGGGAGGATGGAATTATTTAGGCAAGCATCTGAGACAAAGCTGCCCGGTGTAACTTACAGCCGAAAGGACGTATATTCATATCCGCTCTCTGGAAAATCGGATGGTTTCAAAAAATAGTTTAAAAAAATGTGTTAATAGATAAGTTTCATGGACTAAATGAAAGAAGTGATAGCGATATATAAACAACATTAAGTACATATTAAATGACAAATTCTCCATCTGCACGAGTAGTTAGCATTTGATGAAGAAAGGATGCTGGGTTTTAGAAATCCGAAGAAATTTAAACAAATACGTATAAAGATAGAAAAATTTTTCTTTTAGTTAGTTAATTAAAAAGGATCAGGAAGATGTTTTTAAATAAACATTAATTAAAAAAAAACTGCAATGTGATGAGAAAAGTGCATTATACATTTCCACTGACACCAACTCCTTCTAACCAGATCAAGGTCAGCTCAACGCTCTATATCTGTTTTATTTCCTATTAGAAAAAAAAAAGGAAGAAGGGAATTTTCGCTGAGAAAGTCGTTACAAAAAATAACCATTACTCAAATTTAGTCAAATATCACTATGAATATCTTCCTCTCCTCAATCAACCTCCATGTGTTTATTTTCTGTGTCTGGATTTTTTTGGAATCAAGGCAACGTCAACTCAACGAAACTGCATTCGGCACAAGTTCAGGAGGGTGCACAAAAGGGGTCACTAACCCTTAATTATGATACTCCTACCATGTAACCTTCTCAAAAGAGACATGTTTCGTGTTTTAGCAACAAGTGGTAGTGGGCAGGACTCTGAACTATTTCGCTCATAAATCTATAAAGACAGTAAGATGTCTGGATAATTGCAGTGTGGGGTTAACATATGGCTGGAAAACTAGTATAAATGTCTATATAATACAATATACAGAGTGTTTCAATTAAAAGGCACCACCCAGGGGGAACACGACGATTGTAACGTCAGGAGACACCACACAAACTGTTCTTGTATAGCCAACTTTCTTCATAATTGAACATGTGTACCGAAAAAACAAACATGCTATATAACGGCTTTTTTTTCTTCAAATAAAAATTTACGTTTTTGGATTAAACCGAGGACAGAGAACAACTTTCCCACTGAGGGAAAAACAGTTTAGAAAAAATGTAAACAACTTATAAATCGTAACATCTGAACTGTAACACCCAGTCTAATTTTGATATTAAATTCAAAAATTTCAATCTAAATGCTAAAAAAGAAAGGTCTAGACGACAAGTATCCTAAATTTACTTAAAAATAAACCTCAGTGCTTTTAATGTATATAAATTTCTAAGGATTCTGCTTTCTGAAAAAGTATTCTGCTATCTGTTTTCAAAGGATTCTGAAAATGGACAATTTAATTATAAAACATTCAAACTGATCATATTATTTTAGAAGTTTTTTTTTTTTTATTGAGTGACATTTTATAAATATGGAAAGTGAACTTCGTTCATTTTTTTTTATCAAAGTAATCGCATTAATCATAGTTACTTAATACTGTTTCTTCATGTCAGAAAAAAAGGATCCATTATCATAATTCAAGTTTCCTTTAATAGTGAAAGAAATGGAGGATGGATTGTAATCTGAATTTGTATCCGAAGAGCAGAAGCTTCAGAAGAGTGAAAAGAGCATATCATATGTTATGCATCAATGTTTAACAGCTGGTAAGCAATCTCAACCGGCTGTACAAATGTGAATGCGGCATGCTCAGATCTCTCTTCAGTTGCGGTTACTGCTACTTCAAACGAAGATTATTTTTCGTTTGTTTTAATTCTAAAATTTCAAAGCTTCCGACGTTTCATTTTTCATGAACGCTCGACAACTTGTTTATCTTATCATCATTTCGAGCAACATTCTCTTTCTAAAAACATTTATTACATCAAAATAATCAATACCCATCAGGGACGCAGTGATGGAAGAAAGCAGTTGGCAGCCTCTAGGAGTAGTTGTATGGGCAGGTGGAAATAGATTTTAATCGGATGATACCCGCCCATTGGGTGATTTCTTAACAGGGACTTCTTTGTTTATTTTTGTTTTTAAAATATTCTTGAGACATTAATCAAAAGATTGCAGTACATTTGGTGTGGTTATCTTTGGTTTCCACTAGATAATAGTACGCTATTGTTTTCACCGTTCGTTCGATTCGTGACTGCGTCGTATATAAAATAATCTGTCCCGTGATGATTATGCAATATTTATTTTTAATGGCTTTTCAAAAGTATAGCTAAAAGTAATCGCAGTAAAATATTGAAAGCTGCAAGTTGATTTTACTGGTTTTTAAAAATTCTGGGAGTATTTTTCTCTGCCATGCATCTCTAAAACGCTTTCTGTGAAAAATGCTAAATGCAAGTTGTCAAGAGTCCTAAATGTCTTCTACAGAGAGGTGCATAAACTTGATCATTTCATATGAACTTATTCACGAGAAAAGAATAGTGTTCCTAAGAAAAATCCTCCTATTAATTATCTCCATATGTATATTGTCCAAGAGACCGTCTCTCGAAACGAGACTGGACGACCTTCTGTTCTAATAGTTTGCGCAAGTCGCGGCTTATGGATTTAAAGAAGTTTGGAATTTGCTAGGAGGGATGCATTTCGATGTGGATGATTGAACTGTAGTCTCGAATCATTATAATTTTTTATGAATGAAAGTGAGAATGTTGTTTCTCACATTATGTATCTAAGTTTCTTACTTCAACACGCACACATGGTTGCAGCTGATGTTCTCCGACGAAGCAACATTTTACATGGGTGGCTTTGTCAATAGATACAATTTTCACTCTTAGGGAGCAGAAAAGCCTAACACCATCCATAAACTAGACAACCGAAAAGTCAATGCCTGGTGCAGTCATATGCCTAAAATGATTATCGGGAACATTTTCTTAGGAATATTCTTCAGCTTTTGTGGCAGCACCACAGCAGGATTACCAACCGACTTTGGATATTCCAAAAAGATGGGACTCCTCTTCACTGGTTGCATGATGTTAGCTCCATTTTAGATGCGTGAGTGTTAGGCCCACGGTGAGAATGTGCGCTCTATTATGCCCATTTAACAAATGTATCTTAACCATATTTCCTATGGTTCTGGGTATATTCTTCTGTTCGCATTATTCAATAAAAATATATGTATCACATCATAGCTTCCCATTTTTGCATTTCAATATGGAAACCCTAATATTTACTGCTCAGGTATTTCTTTAACTTCTAAATATAGCTAGGCTACCCATCCTAAATCATTTCTCTTTCTAACAGAGAACTGTTATTAACGCCTTGCTATAGGTTCACAAGAGCATTATTTTTCAACGTACAGAAAAATTAGATTTGAAGTGGAACCCCCAAATCTTTTTATATATTTTAACGACAGTTTTTTCTCGAGAGTATACTAATAATACTTAATAGTATTAATAAGTATTAGCAAAATGATGCAAGGAAGCAATGATGATACAGCATTGCCCAAAAAATAAAAAATAAATTGAAAACCATTTTAAAGCCTTTATACACTTAAAAGTAAAAGTTATGTAGGCCATATTATTAAATTGAAAAACTGAACCACATGATAACATCGTTAAATTTCTGAGATGACGTTCGGTAAAATCAACGCAAACGCTAACTTTGGTCTCTTCCAATGTTTGTTTAGATGTTTAGAAATCAATGTGAAAATTGATAGCGTATGAAAATCGTATATTTATTTATTTTATTATTTATTGAAGTTAAAAATGGTCAAAACCAACCGTACTAACCTCAACGGTAGCACGCTTGTGGAATATGCCTGAGTTCAAATCCCATCAATGATACAAGGAATTTTATAGGATTTTTTATTTTTTTACAACGTGGCTGAGTTAGTCGGTCTCAAGCGAGGTTGCATAGTTTTATTCCTGGAAACTCGAATTTTTCATTCAGCAAACAGGCAAAATAATACTGCAGAATATGCGCAATTTTAGACACACAATACTGATGTCTCATCGCCCTCGTTTCTTTGGCACTTAACGCAAACACACACACACACACACACACACACACACTCACTCACTTTCCGTATTTTTAAGGTATTTTTCAATAAGCGATTTGATGGAAATAATTAGTATATAATTAGTGTTTAAACGTTGATAGCCTTTTTTGATGAGTTCTAGAGAAGATGATTATTTCATTTCTAAAAATCTCTGTGTTAATATATTTAATAATTTTATTTACTCTCTATTTCTCATTTTAATTGCCAGACTTTTTTCTCTCTATGTCCTGGATATTGTGAAACATTAAATAATTAAATAGGTTGAGTCTCAATTTTCTAGAACAATTATATTGTTATCCTTAGCACAGAAGCCCAGCCTTTAACACGTTGTTAAAATATTATGAACTCGAAATTAGAACAAGTCAGCTAATGTTGGCAATGGTCAAGGTAGTAGTAGTAGTAGTAGTAGTAGTAGTAGTAGTAATAGTAGTAGTATTAGTGGCATGTGATGAAAGAAAGCAAGTGTATGAGCTTATGCAGCATCAGCCAGGGAAAAAAAAAAAAAAAAAAAATCACACCACACACCATTCCTTCCAAATGCCTGTCCAGTTTCTCCTTAAATTTATTTAACCTATCAACTTCCACAACGACAGATGGAAGTTTGTTCCAGCAATTAACCACCCTCTGGCTAAAGGCAAATTTCCGCACATCTATTCTACATCTGTCTTTTTTAATTTGAATTTATGCCCCCTTAGGTTCGTAATCTGAACAAGTGGAAGGATCCCATCCGAATTCAGCGTGCTCAACCAATTCAAGGCCTTATACACCTCAATCAGACCACCGTGCAGGTCCCTAGTCTCCAGCCACTGCAATTTGCAGAACTTAAGTCTCTCTTGGTAAGAGGATCCCTTCATTCCCCTCACCAATCTTGTCGCCCTTCTCTGTACTCGTTCTAGCAACAACTTTACATCCTTCCTCAAATGAGGCCCCAGACCTGTACGCAGTACTCAAGGCGTGGCCTGACCATTGCCTTATACAGAGGAACAATGACCTCCTTTTCCCTGCTAGCAAAATTCCTATATATCATTGACAAAACCCCATGACCTGCCCTGGCAGCCTGTCTGCATTGCTCAGAAAACTTCATATCTGACTGCACAATTACTCCCAGGTCTTTTTCATTTTCTATCACCTTAAGTGTAGTACCACACAGTTGGTACGTTTCTCTGAGGTGACTTCTACCCATATTAGCATTAGCATTAGCATTAGTAGAGGCATATGATGCAAGAAAGCAAGCTTATTCAGCATCAGCCAAAAAAAAAAAAAAAAACCCTCTCCCATTTCACCCCTCCGTTCGTTCGAAATACCTGTCCAGTTGAGTATATGCAGTACTTTGCATTTGTCAAGGTTAAACTTCAGTTGCTACTTCTTAGCCCATCTGCCCAAATTTTCTAGATCCTGTTACAGTAGCACACTGCCATTACTGTCATTAACAACCTGCCAACCTTTGTATCATCTGCAAACTTCGATACTAAGCCTGATATACCTTCATCAATATCATTGATAAATATACATGAATATACAAAACAACAGTGGACCCAACACCGAACCCTGTGAGACTCCACTAATAACATTAGTCCACGAAGAGCAGCACCCATTGATTACCACCCTCTGTCTTTTCCCACTTAACCATCCTTTTATCCATAGTAGCAACTTACCCTTAATACCATTATGCTCCCATTCTGCTCCAATTTGTACAATAGTCTTCCATGCGCAACAGCGTCGAAAGCTTTCCTGAAATCCAAATATATGATATAAAAATTATTTTTTGCATCCAGTTCCTTTGTAACCACATCATAATATCCTATCAAATTTGTCAGACAAGACTTTCCCTTAACAAACCCATGCTGTGTCTGAATTATTGCTGCAGCTTGTCTAGATGATCTTGCAATGCATCTTTAATCAGTGACTCCATTATTTTACCCGGAACAGAAGTTAAACTAAACTGGTCTGTAATTACTCGTGTCACCCTTCGATCCCCCTTTGTGAATTGGGGACACATTTGCACATCTCCAGTCCGTGGGGACCTCCCCCGAGTCCAAGGATGCTCTCATCCTTGTTGAACAGTTTCTTTAACAACCTGTTTCTTTAATACATGTTCCATATATTTTTGTATTTCAGAGAAATATGAATAAATCAATTGTGTTTATATTGATTTTCCTGTTTTCTAATAACAGATTATCCTAAAATTCCAACTGTTCAGATAAAACATTAAGGTACTTTATTTTTAAAATACTTTATTTTTAAAATACTTTATTTTGAAAATACTTTATTTTGAAAATAATACTCAAATTAGTAAGTTATTTCTTTTATGAATAATAGCTTTTTGTGATATTATTTTTTGTAATGGATATTGGAATTTTCTTCATAGTTTAAATAAATAATTATCAAAATCACAGGTTAAGTTACTAAGAAAGAAAAATATCAACCACAAGGAACAAAAAGGGTTGAATTTTATTTTAAATAAATGGAAGTACATTTTGAATGACCGACATATCAGAATGCATTTTGGGAAGTGATATTTTAAGAAAAAAAAGTAACACGTTTTCGTATATACAACAAAAAAGTAGCCATACATGACAACATAAAGAGAAATAGTTTTTAATATGTTGGGCTAAAAAAAAAGTTATGTACAGAGAAAATTGGGAAGGGACACACACGATTTCCTAAAATCGAGAGAATTGATAAATACTTGATTTTAATAGGGTTATCACTAAGTAAAACTATGACACATAAAGTACATGGTAAGAAACATTTCGCAAATAAATACCACATCATTCAGAAAATGAAATTGAACTTGTCAGATAAATTAGTTTCCTCATAAGCAAAATATACTTTTCCTGTGATCGCTTATCAGAGATTCCAGTCGTTAATAAATATATTATACACACAGGAGCGTCCCGTCTCCATAAATACAAATGACTGGATAGAATATACAGCGTATTAAGAGGTATTAGCTGTAATCAATTCGATGAACCTTATTAACCTTGTAGAATTAGATTGAGGAAAATTACATTAAATTAATAATTAACAGGAATCTTTTAGTAGTAGCAATTATTGTTTTGTAGCAATTATTATTTTACTCTGCTAGTTTTAAAATATGAATGATGCAATTTGCAATAACCATCCTCTTATTGGATTTAAGAAGTTAATGATGGTGGAGTTATAACCTTAGAATTACAATTCGTTTTCTGTACACCATAGAGGTACCCGCATCTCGATAGCGATGGCATTTTCAAGTACAGTATTATTTACTTCGTATATACGTTTAGTTACTTTATTTTTATACACGAATGGAAACAGTAGGAATCTGTTGATTGGTTTTATTTGAGAATTAGAAGATCCTCATCTGGTCTTGTAATTTTTCAAATAAGAATTATGAGAGGAAATTTGACTTCAAATGATATCTTATTGAAAAATATAGGCACGCCTTATTACTCGGATGCCAAGATATAGTCTTAACATATCATTATAAGTTGTGAATGTACTTTCAACGAGTCTTAAAATATAAAGTTCCTGCTTAGCTGAAAGGCTATTTTGAAATATTTATCATCACAATATTTGTAACTCTCTACAATCAACTTATTTTACGATGCAGGAGTTTTTAAAATATGAATGATCCCTGCTCCTTTTGTTAGTCGGTGGTCACGAAATAGCAAAATTAGTTTTTTGTCTTATTGCTCAATTTTTTAAAATTTTTATTTTTGCTTGCATATCATTCCACTGTTGTTTTCATCAAAACAAATTGGAGAGCGTCTAAATGTATCAAAATCATCAAAGGTGCTCTTCTACGAGCAGTTCTGCCTTTTATCCTTTGCAGGAACAAACGAAATATTTCCAATTAATTATTCAATAATTCAATACATATTCTGCATATATCATTCGATTTGAGATACACAATTCAGCTACATATCGAAATTAAACTTTTCCATAATTCGTTTTAATTTATAACGTAATATTGTTTCACAGAATTTGCCATATAAAAGAGAAATATGAAATGGTTTATATCAGCTCTTTTGAGATAAGTATAACTCAATATTACAGTGAAGCCATAGACTATCATTTCGATTGTTCTTTAATCTCTACAAACCAGTCCGAAATTCATTATAAGGTTATTTTATACTAGCACTTATCAGGTTTTATCCACATTTATTCTCAAGGGTTTATCATTTTGAACAACGTACATTTGAAAGAACTTTGTCGTTCTTGTTCTTGATGCATGTCCAAAAAGAAAACACAGTTTGCATTGGGTTAGTATAGATTACCAGGCAGATTTAGTTAAAAGTAAAATTTATCTTTTAATAAACAAAAAATTTTGAGACTACTTTACGACTACTTTGAATTCATAACAACATTTTAGATGCATTTTTAAATACTATATGAATAGTAAATAATTTTTTTCTTAATTAAAACAGTATTATAAGACAAAATAACTTGTTATTTATTACAATGGGATCTTCATTTGCAACCGAAAACCGGCAATTGTCATTTGACTACTATGATTACCTTGATCAGAAGAAGTTATACAATATAACTAATATTTTGGGGGAGTTGAAAATAAATAAATAACATTTCTGTATCTGTGTATTTTAAAATACCTTTTTTAATCGATTTTAAGTGTGATTATATCAGGAAACAAAACGTCAGTCTATGGTTTTCCTGATAAATTCATTGCGTATTAAAATATTTCATAATAAAAAAGGGAAAAAAAGCGCTCAATTCGGGTTTTTTTTATGTCTTCATGTTGTTTCCCAGCGGCTAGTCAGGCATAAATATGGAATGTATTACATAGGCTGGAATGCAACATCTCTGTCATTCCTACTTGAAATATGATGATTTATATAAACAGTGGCATCAAGCAAAAATAATTATCATTCGAGTCATGTGACTTGGCAAGCACTCGGATATCGTCGATAATGCCACCTAAAGCTGGAACACCCTTTATAAGAGTGGTGTGGCGCTAACATCCATCCTTACTTCTTTCGCAGATCCACGACAAGCAACGGGAGGCTGAGTGAGGAGTTTCACTTGCTGCTTCTAGCAGTCACACTCAAGGCATTGTAGTGTTGGCCAGCAACAAAGTCCAGAAATTGTCCGTTATGCATACTCTGATTTCACTGTGTTTTATATAACATCAAGTCCAATACAAGACAAAGAGTCTATGAAATGGATGCCACAATCTCTGAGGTAGGCAGCAGAATTGAGCTGACTCCACAAGTTGAGATGTGGCATCCAGGCACTGAAACTAGCAAGGTTTGAAGATGATTTCAGCATAAAGTTCATCTTGGATTGGTTGATCGCAGTAATTCCTGATAGAGTTCAGATTGTAAGAAACGAATATAGGCATCTTGTTCCATTATTCCTTGAATCCTTCTTTGGGCATGGTCAAAGGAGCCACGATCGGGATTGGATAGACTATTCATAATGGACGTCCGAGTACTGGAGTCAAGATTCACCTGTAGAACAAAAACAAAGATCTTTTAGACCTACAGAGAGGAAGAAGAAAAAATAGTAAAAATTCAAAATAAAAATTATCCTATTATTACTGATCTACAGTAACTTTGTCAATTTAAAATATTCAGATGGTTCTGTTCATTTAAGCTCTTAAAATTTCATTTAAGACATTTAAGATCAATATCAGGCTTCAGTATCATGATGAAAACGGAAAAAAGCTAGTTGACCGTTATTTTCAAGGAAAATTTCTTAACAGGTGGTTATAAAGTAGTGCTACCTGTAAGAATTCAAAACCTTTAAATGCATTGGTCAGTTTTACATAGAAATTTCAGGAATAGATGCAGTGCCATACTGAAGTTTTGTTTCACAGAATTAAAAATCTACCAGATAGTGCTGTGTCACTTATTGAATACAAAATTGGTTCATTAGTTTGTCCTTCATACACAGAAACGGCACAGCATCGAGCCAAACATATTAAGAAAGCTGGAAGTCTGTGAACAATATGAACAGTGATACGAAGAGTGCAAAGATTTGAGGAAACAAGCAATATGGCAGATAGCAGATGAGGCTGAAGACCACTAATGTTTTCTAGCTGTGAAAACAATAGATCCATCTATAAACTGGCAGGCTATGACATCAGCATATGGATTAGAGAGACAGACAGACGCAGTTGTAGGGTTTTAGGTGCATCAGCAACTTAGGCCATATTGCGCCATATACAATGTCTGTAATTTGCGCGTTTTCTTTAGTCAATTTGCTGTTTGCTAGACGACAACAAACCAGAGTTTGAAAAACTATGCTACCCTCGCCTGAGACCGCACATATAGATCAGTGTTCTATGGAAGCTTGCCGAATACATTTTGAATAGCTTGATCTAATTATCTAAACAAAATTAGCAAACCATAATGCAGTGTTACTTTCAAATGCATATTGATTAGGCAGGTTGAAAACTGCATTAGTTTGCTGCAAACAGATGCATTTTAGCTTTTCCTCAACAGGAGAAACATTTTAACTTCGCCTGTTGTTTCTATTTTTGTTGCAATTGCCCAACGCTCAGCGATCATTTAGGATTCTGAAAATCTAAGTGTAGTCATAATAATTAAAGGGTCACTGCATGATGTGACTTTACTGCCGGGTTACCACTGATTCCCCACTTTCACCCTCTTCTTTGAGGGAGGGAAGGAAGAACGAAACCACTCCATGTAGGTGTGCTAAATTTCATATCCATGTTTCGAGAAGAAGCCTTCTCATCAGTGTAATTCCAGTTGTACTTATTTAGTTGGTAACCAAGACCTGTTTCCTAGCGAATTTGGGTATTTGTAATTAATTATCCGTTTTCATTCTAGGATTTTCCAAATCCTACAAATACTTTCCTTATTTCAGATCCCTGTTTGGACTCAACAATAGATTTTTAATTTCTGGATATTTAAATATATAATTTCATAACCATCCTGTCGGAAATGTGGAAGATTTTGAAACGAACTCATTTCAACACTTTGATATTAAAATTTGAAAAAAATTCACGCTGTTCAAAAGTTATGATAATCATAATAATATTAATAATATAGAAATTGATATTAAAAAGGTTAAAATTTGTTACACAAAGCAAATAAATATTCGTGAGATTATTTTTCATTATCATTTACAAAGACGTAAATTTTAGTTTGCATTAAATCGAAATTAAATTTTACTGTATAATTATTAGTTACTTGTGTATAAATTTTACAAAATACATTTCCATTAATTAATAGATGTCTAAAAATAATAGTTTTTTTCTTACCTCTTTGGGTGACTGTACAGCTACAAAATCGTTGTAAATCTTGCGTGCCTTGGAAGACAATTTTGTCGCCCTAGATTTCTTGAAATCCTCACAAGCAAGCCAAAACTCAATATTTTCCTCACAAAACTCCCGGGATAGAAAAGCTCGAAATAAGGAAAGTCCATCTACATAGGAACAAATAATAATCATTTACATGATATTTCTTTGAGTTTTTCTATAATTTTATATTTCTTTGTCAAAGGTCATTTATAAAGTTATAGAAAATATTGTCTAAAGATAACGGAAACTGGAGGCAGCTTACAGTTAAATATTATTATTTTTTGTTATTATATTTTTAGTTTTTTTTTTACTTATTGGAAATTTAATATGATCGTTATTCATAACTCTTCCAATAAACAAATAAGCCCACTTATGTCGAAATATAGTGTGAAATATTTAATGTTAGGCATATTTTTTCGTGATTGGCTAGGAAGAATGATGCCTTTTGTTCTACGCATTCATAATAATCTTCCAAATTCTAAAAGCTGAGATAACCAAGTTTTCACCGTTGGTAACACACCAAAAAACTTTTCTTACTGCGGAAAATTCCATCATACAATTTGCGCCCAACATTAGCTGAATCATACAAACAGTTGTAAAGAACCCTCTTTTGGACTCTGCTTCGTAATAGGATGAATTTATCGTTGAAAATGTTGCTCACGATTAGGTAGATTTAAGGAATGATTACATTAGGATATACTGAAAATCGAAAATAAATGATATTTTCTACTGAATATTAATAGCCTTAGCAACTATCAAACTTAGTTATAAATTAGGTTAGGTGTGCATTAATTAAGGGCTAAAGCAACTAAGGCAACGAGGCGTCAGTATGTTGCGTCTGTAATCACGTCTTTTTTCGGTCGGTATACTGTTTACTGGATGAAAAATCCGAGTTTCTGGGAGAAAAAACTGCAAAATCCTCGCCTGACATCGAATATCTTAACCATATTGTGAAAAAAGCCTATAAAAATTCCGCACGTCATTCAGGGAAACGAACTCAGGTGTTTTCCATCCGGTGTCAGAGGTCGTTAATTATAATTACTGTGCTACACGCAATAGCAACCTTTAATCACGGTTGAATGATATGAAACTTTCGTAGCTAAAACATGATGTTAAAATGCGGAAGCAGGAACTCTATGAGATGAATACCATTTTAGTTCATTTTCCGTATGAGACGTGGTAACAATCTGAGCATACGGGATTAAATGTATCCATATTTAATCCTGTATGCTCAGATTCGATTTTGTGAATTTTTTCTCCTTATTACAGTCCAAGTTGCTTTCTATTTGAAGTCATCAGTTACTTAAAATACGAGTGAAGTTATACTTTAATTCTCCTGCTCACTTCAACGGCACAATACTTTAAATTTACAGAAACTTTGAAATTAAATGAAAAATTTGTAGTATAAAATGTACAACTCGTGATGGTAACTTTACAATATGTTAAAAATTAGTTAAAACTAGTCGGCTTTACTAACGCAGTGATCAATAACATACATCCATTTAATACGAAATGTAATTTGAGTCCATTATCGATTAAACTTATTAAATTAAATTAAATCTCTGCTGAAATCAGATATCGATTTACTTACATTTACTGGCCATCAATTCATGAAAAGATTCTGCCCACTTCTGAGCTTCCTCTGGTGAAGGTCTGACAGACGGTTGAAGTGAAGTATCAGTATGACGACGCCTTAGGAAACTTAGACGCAGCTTCATGTCCTGAGCACTAAAAACAACATCAAATAACATATTAACTAAGTTGTAACAGCATTTATAAATCAATAGTGATTAGACAAAACGAAAGAGAGAAATTTCAACAGAATAGGAAAGAACGGTTTGTTTTTTCAACACTAAAGCAGAAAAAAATGAAGACAAAGAATCCAGTGGGAAGATAAAGGTTGATGAAAGTCCCTTTTAAAAACGTTAATGACTACCATATTAACTGCAGCTGTAATATCACACTGACAGGATTATAAAAGTATGTGTAAAGAAGATGGCAGATGGACAAGTGTTTGCAACCCTTGAACAGTGCATTGCTTTCAAACCGCGATTGGCCATTGCGACCAAAAGTACTCACAACACCAACGCTCTTTTATTTTAGATATTTCATTACCATATTTCATTACCAAGATGGTAACTTTAGTACTCATGACAACGCTAGTTACAATACTAAGAAAATGGGTGTTGTGTCGGCATTTGTACCAGACAGAAAAGGAGAGAAAAATCTGTCAAATTTATTATTATTAGCAATTAGATATCTGATATAACACAGTGTTCGGCGTAATCTGCACTGCAATAGTAATCTTTCCACCGCCCCCAGTAAATAAACGTATGAATAGACATGACTGATAAAATCCGACTCTGTCAGATCTTATCAGCTTGGAATACTGACCAGCAGGGCATCGACTTTCATTAGCGCTTCTAATGTGAATAGCTTTATTGACATCTCAAAGTTCAGTGAATGAATTCATTGAATTTTTCACGCCATTGTATAATTCGGATACCGCTGCTTTCATAAGATATAACAGAACTCATAGCTGAGAAGGAAAATACCGATTTTACATACAAGTATTTGTATATAAAAAAAAAGGTCTTATCCAAGTTTGCGAAAAATAATTCCCATAATTAAAATGAGACAATTTTATGAGCATCGCGAAATTTTTATTTGTCCAGAGAAATTTTAAAATTCATGCTTGATACGTGTTTCTTCAGAAGACTCTTTTATTGGCCGAGTGAGAAGTAGGCTACTGTTTATTAGTTATGATTTAAAAAGCAGAATACAAAACTGCACTTACAGTGTTTTTCTGGGCCTCCTGTTCTGTTTGTCTTCTCCATCCTCTCGAGCACAAGTGGGAGTCGATTCAGCTGACTTTGTTTTGGCCACAGGCTGTACAAAAAAATATGATTACGTCAGAAAAAAATTTAATTATCATCATATTTTATTTTATACAAGTATTATACAAGTATATAAAAATTGGCATGAGATGCATGCCAATTTTTTTTTTTTTTTCAGGCACGATAAAAACGAATAAATTCTGATAATTTACAATACGCCATCCTCGCGGTTAGCACAGTGGTCACGATCACCATCCTCCCACACCATGCGAAAGAGGCCTGAGTCGAATCGCGTATTGACGTGAAGGACATTCATTGGATTTTTTTTTTTTTTTCACACTGTGGCCGAGTTAGTCGGTCTCAGATATATAAAGCGTGATTTTATGAATTTCTGTTTATATTTCCGGATTATTACATACGTTCAGAGGATACAAGAGCATTACAGTATTACTTGTCACACTAGTTCTAACGACGGTCAATTCAAACGCGTGTACTTTTCTTGACTACTCGGCTACGGCCCCAGAAACAGATTTTTCGCATAGCAAGAGGAATCGATGAATATACTTCTCATAGACTTTGCTACTTTGGTGCTTAATACCAAGCAATCATCTAGTCACAGCAAGGAATTTTTTTTTTTTTTTTTGTATGTGTGTAATTTTCCCATACTAATATTTGGCATGCATCTCTTATTATTCATAAAATTTAATATATTATTTAAAGAATCAAATGCTGTGAATCATATAAACCACGCGCTATAATTTTTTATAATCAGGATAAAGCCTTGTATTCATTGTTCGAAATAAGGAATGGTACATTTTTTGATCGAATGGGTATTATAAAATATAAAAAAGTAATGAATTACAAATAGGGGAAAATAAAATCTTTGATGTAGTGTCAAGTTTAAATAGCAGTTCTTAAAACTACAAATGATTCGAAACACCACTTTGACAATGAAGTCCACACTACTGAAGTTCACTAGTGGAAATGAAAACACACGATGATAAATTTGATAATTATTTTCTAGTACCTCTGGGATTCTATAAAATAATGGCATAGTCTGTATCAGAGCCACTAATAATAATGCAAAACCTGTACATAGTGTTACTAATCTGGCATTATTTCAAATTTCAAACAAAGCTGCACAAGTGAGTCAACAAAAACGCCCTAGGTTACATAGGGTAGCTTCAAAAATACAACCACCCGTGTTTTATGCTTTCTTTGCACAACTGCACCCTTCAGAGGGTTTGGGATGGATAACACTGTCATTGAAACATAATAGCCTTTGTCAGCTGAAAAACTTGATCACTCCATTACCATTACAATAAAGGTACGTGTTTGCAAGACGTAATTTCGAGCCTTGTCGTGACGTAGGCTGTTCATTATGACGTCAGGAGGGTATGTCAAAGTTTGAGTCGTTGATCGAAACTGTTCTCCACCCGTCGTTACTATGGTAACGGACAGCCGAAGTAAGGATGGATGAAGTAGAACTAGTTCTATTGATTTTGCTATTTTCGTAGTGCCAAAATAAGGAAGCAGTGACAGTAGGTCATGGGGTACCCTGCAGTATGTCTATTCTTAGCAGCTGATTTAATCTACACAGTCCCAACAACACGATCACTCGCTATACAAACGTAGGCATCACGTGGACTTGAAACTCAGTGCTTGAAACTCAGGACTTGAAACTCAATAAACCTTATTTATTGAGTTATTGAATTAACTCCAACTATCGCTATGATTAATTTTGCATTTAAAAGAGCTGATTCTATTTATTTTCAGTTATGAATTGGCAAGTGAAAATGAACTTTATTCTTTTATTAGGAAAATAAATGAACTACATACAATAAATACACCCTGGCTGTAGAACAGTGAATATAATCCCAGGATGAAAAAGATCTAAGTTCGAATCCCGTCAATGAACACAAGGAATTTTTATGACTTATTTCACAACGTGGCTGCATTGCTCGGTTTCAGGCGATTGTATAGTTTCTCCTTGACTATCGGGTTTTTCATCCAGTAAACATCAAGCGTATCAAAGGCTATAACGCAAGTAAAAGACACAACATACCGAAGCCGCATTGCCTTAGTTACGCAGAGCACACCAAACAGTAATGACGATTAAATCGATACGGTGAAGGCTATTTTACCAAGAGAAATAAAATAAATTGAGAGGAAATGAATGGCAAGTAGAAACATAAATAATAATTTAACAATCACGATCTATGTCTGGGTGGCTCAGGTACCTCACTACCGTTGCGTGTGTGATGCATTTGCACGTGACATTTCCTTCTCTGTTAGGAACAGAGCCAAATGTAAAATAGTAAATGAGTACCAATGGCAATCATTTGCTTCAAAAAACGATTTCCTTGTTCTCTTTAACTACTAGAATCTTACTCCGGAAGCAACTACACTAGGAGGGGTAATGGTGTTGACTGGCGCCTAACAATAAAGTACAGCACACAGGGATAATGTACTTCCATTTTTAAACTTTTCTAAATATCTCCGAGGTCAGGAGCTCTTGATGTAGCAGCTGTGGATATCTGTAGTGCTCGTGTCTTTCCTCAATCCCTCCGCTGTCCGTGCCATATGGTTTATAGCACAGCTTCCGTTGATCACTGCTCGGTTCCAACCGTAGCACTGAGTGTATTTTGACGTCACGCTGGCCCTCAAAAAGATTAACTTATATATATCTCGATGTATGTTTGTTGTTTCCTGGTAGGACTTCGCGTTACTCCATAAGTTCATCCAGTACATCTTAACTAGTTCCTCTAAGTCATTATCGTTGTAACGGTAGCAGTTGTCAGCCAATGAGTAAATTAACTTAGTATGGGAATGAGGAAAGGATGGAGTTATATCTTTAGATTATCTTTTCTCCCCATAAGCATAGGTTTAGGTTACTGTAGAGAACAAATACGAAAAGATGAACGTTAGAAAAGGACAAGAGAAATATATATAATATTAAAATGTAATAAAGGATATCACTAATGATATATAGTTCCCCCGAAGTCATATATTTTCTATAAGAAACAAATAATTATTCAAAAAAACTTTTATAGAAAAAAAATTGCAAACAAATATTGTTAGTTTTTCTCTAGGAACGCTTTCGGTAAGGTTGGTTATTGTTTTTTAATTTTCTTAACGAATACGGAAATAAACACGGATTGTTTTCAAAATTGTTCCTCTAGGGAACTGAGATCTAAAGATTGCAGAGGCTACAAAAGACGTTTGAGAAAACACGATCTCCAAACATTGAAGCAGTAACGATTATTGCAAAATAGGATGTATGGCATTTTGTTGAGACCATATTTCTTAATACCCTATGTCATTCAGCTGATTAAGAAACAAAAAGTTTGGAAAATCTGTAGACAACACGGAATTTAGAGTATCTTCGGAGAATACTGGTCCAACCATCCAACGTGTTAAGAACACGTTGAAGTGTCTTAATGAAAAAATCCTGTGCGATATGACAAACTATTGCCAACAGATAAAGACAAGTAATGACCTGGACTTTATAAAATAAATCATCCAGTTCTATCAACAAATAGACAGTACTGACGCAGTAGGGGTGAAGTTTAAATTTGTGTGACAAGAGTTACAACAACCCAGAGGACAAGCGTCATAGTAATTTCCAAACATTTTTGCAACGCCAATTTCTGACAACTTGCCTAAGTTCTGGAGTCAATACAGCTGGCCTTCAATTTCGAGGTTCAGCGCAGACAGATCCTGTTTCAGTTTTAACAGATCCTGTTTCATAGTTTTCTAAATAACGGACTTCGCGGGCAAATGAACTGAAAAAATACAAGAAATGTGCTTTTTGAAAAGTAACTTTCAACGAGGAAACAATACTGGTATAAGCTAATCACCATCTTGGATTATTGGTAGTGTTGATATTAAACCAGCTAGAAAAAAGCGGTATTTGTTGAGTTTTAAACTTCTCTCCTTTCACAAAACGTTGTGTACCATACCAGTGGTATGTAATAAATAAAGCTTTTGGTTTCGGGTGAATGACCCTGTAATTACTTTTACACGCACATTTCTGAGATGTTAGTAGAAACAGAGCTTGAATTTCTGTCGGAGTCATTTTGAGGTATGGGAATGACCTTGGGTGATTACCCAGGGTTGGGGCCCTCGTGGTTGGCCCGTCCACTGATTAGGATCTTTGTCCTTCCACACGAACATCTGAAAGAAATTTTCTGTTTAGAGCAAAAATCAAAAGTGGTTCAATTTGCTGTCCAAACCAATTATAGAACGCAAGTTGCAGAGAGCTCCACAGACGTAGGGAAGGCTGGACCCAGCTTAACGCCCTCCCCCCCCTCCACAAGTAGTGATAAGACACTACAGCCTATAAGCAACAAATGAAAAGGTACATTATGTCTGCTACTGCAGGAAGACATGGAACTGCAAGAATATAAATCATCAATTCTAAATCCTAATTCATATGCGATGACGTTATTGTTTATATAGGGTCTAGCGTAAGTGTAAATTATGTGTGGAATCTTGGCAAGCGCCATCTTTTCCATCTTCAAACAGACAACAAAAATTCTTAAAGTACTCGAAGAATGCAACAAACATCGAAGACAAGAAGAAAAAAAAACTTATTAAGATATTCTAGTATTCGAGTTCGCTTATGCGAAATATGATATGATTGACAACAGCTAAATAGAGGTCACGACCTTCCCGTCATTCTCTCTCTCTTTATAAAAATGCAAAAAAACAAAACAAAAAAACGGAGGTTCACAGGTCCATAGATGACACAGACCGTTGTGCATGCGCTCGATTAGTCGCTGACCTCACTAAAAATCTCATTTGAAGCGAAGTGTTTCAAAACTGTACCAAGAGAGAGAGAGAGAGAGAGAGAGAGAGTCTCAAAAAGTATTAAATTACATACGGAGATAAGAGAAAAATGAACAGAAAATGTGGGATGGTGAACTTCAGCTGTGAAGCGGAGGTTAGATACGCTAGATTGTAAACTGAGAATTGGTGTTTACTAACTCAATAAACATGTCAGAAAGGACATTTTTATCATTCCTCGTAGCTCCTTGATAACATTTTAAGATAGATAGAGTTGAAAAGTTTCAATGAATATCACTAAGAATATGTTTTTATCAGCTGAAAATATGGGAATTTAGATTACGAAAAAATAAACCGAACAACTGGTTTTGAAGAAGCTGATTTCTTTCATTTTATATTTTCATTCAATTTTCAATTTTTTAGGAAAAAGTATATAAAATCTCCCCATCGTTTGCGTTACTGCGGCATAAAATATCCACCATGATTGAAAATTATTTAATTAAGATTTGAATTTCATCTCAGTAGAGGCTCTACTCGACCTCAAAGGACTTTTATATCTATACAATATTTGTCGATAGGACTAAGCCACATTTAAAATTTCAAGTTTATAAACTATAGGCTTAACTTTGAATTAACTCTGTTATACCACAAACAAAATTGCATTTCATACGTTTTAAATTTACTGAAAGTTTTCACTTTAGGCTGCACATAATTGGTCTCTACAGACTGGTGTTTTAAAAACATTAAGAACTAAGTGTCCTTGAGGGCAGCGATGGATAGCTTCGCTGCTCTCTCTCTCTCTCTCTCTCTCTCACACACACACACACACACACTGTGTGGCCCGGTTCTACTCCCGAAGAGGAAATTCGAGGACAGTTTCCTCTCGAAACGGGACGTTTCATGGGCTTCTTTCATAACGTAGTCGAGTAAATCAGTTAGGCAAAGGTTTCATTGTTTTTTTTCCCTGAGAATATACATTTTTCGTCTCTCAAAATAAGAAAATCGACCAATAGAATACGCGAAAATTAAAGACAGGATTAACTGACGACTCGCGGTCTTAGTTTTATAGACATAAATTCTTGGCAACCAAACTAAGACTGTTAAGTTAAAACAAAATAATAAAATTGTTTTATTAAATATAAACTGGAGGCCTTTTTTCTATCAACTTTCCTTAAAATGCTTAGCAAAGTAAATAAACAAAAGCAAATGTTGTCCGCCCTTGGTTGAACTTATAATCATAAGGGATCATATAGACTATTATAGTTTCTTAGAGCACCCTGTCTTTTAAAGTTTATCACTCGAGACAGTCTTGTTAAATTTAAAGAAAATTCTTCCCTTCTGTGAATTCTAACCTTGCTGTGACGTACGATTCATTCTAAGAACTTTGACTTATTAAACAAAACACTGTTCAATAGATAGACAAATCCTCTTCAGACACGCGAGGGTGGGTTCTTTCATGCTACTGGGTACCCATTTTTTGTTTGCTCATTTTTATCATATCAGTAGTACACTGGTTTGATTCACTCTTGCCGAATTTACTGTTTGATATGATAAAGATAAAAAATAAATACGTAATAAAAACCGGATGTTAGAGCATCAGACATCGAGACCAATTTGGAAATCAGCTACAAAAAGCGAACTTTGACATATTTTCCCAGAATCCTAAAAATGAATCCCTGGGAGTTAAATTCAGAAATCATAATTCATAAGAGACAGAATGACATAGTCATTACCACCTTGAGAGGCAAGTTACGCAATCCCCAAACTAATGCTGTCTACCCAAAAAAAGCTTACTGTATATAAACTGACATTTCTTGTTTATAAACTTGTATATGGAAACAGTGACGTTATGGATATACGTGTAAGACTGCACGGTGCCCTCTCGTTCCATTCGCCTTTTTTAGGCTTAACTCGTCCTTCTTTTAGAGGTTGAAGGTTACATTAAATTATAACGATTAAAGATGACTGGTTGATAATCGAATATTCTGTTACACAACACATATTTCAAAACGGTTTAAATAGTTTATTACTTTCAGCACAGCCATTAATTTTAATTCAGATGGTACTGGTCAAAAATGGCCAGATACTCAAGCTATCCATTTGGTTAACTGAATGTAATCAAACTTGAGATGAACATTACGTGGAAACGGTACATTTTAATAAGACACCTTTTATCACGTGTAATATTTACTTTGTTTATGAATTGATATTGGTTAGGTACAAAGAGGGATTTCATAATAGAAACTTGAAACGTAGCCAATTTTATTTATTTATTGGAAATGTTTAGGTCTAATTATGTCAATTTGCCTTTTCATACTAAGTAAGAAATTTTCTTACTTAATAAATGCAACATCACAAATATTGCTTCCACTGCATCTGAAAACTAGGTTTTCTCTTTCGCTCTCGGTGTTATTTTTCTTCCAAACAGTTGTTCACACGATGTATAAATCGCAAATACGCCCTACCATGGAACATGGAATATTGTTCCCACATCTGGGGTGGTGGCTCTAAAACAGGCTTCTAGGTTCCATTCAAAAGAGGACAGTTAGATTAATTAATGACTCATCTCTAACAGAGTCTCTCACTCTCTGTCTCTCATAGACATTCTGTTTCTGCTGCATGCTTTTTCTATAGATATTTCCATGGGCACCGTTCTTCTGAATTGGCTTCTATAATTTCCGCTCTCTCTTCTAAAGCAGTCGCAACCAGTCAAAATTCTTTTACTGTCCAACTTCAAACTCACAGAACCAACTTTTCATCTTCCTCGTTTATTCATTCAACTTTCGTTTTCTGGAACAATCTTCCTTCATACGTATTTCCTGAAAATTACAATCTACAGAAATTCATGTCTAATATCAGCAAGTAACTTCTTTCATCTTCTCAACCTTCAACGCATGCATGGTACTAAGTACTATAGGCTCTAATCCTCTCGTGCTTGGGGTTTTGAAAAAAAAAATTCGTTTTTTTGTATTTTTTGTTGTATTTAAACATACAACTATATTACATCCTTCATACAATATGAACCCAACGTCAAAATAAATCAACAAACCGATTTCCTTCATGGATTTCTTCAACATGGTCACATTTAAGTTTTCTTTTAACAACCTCCAATTTCTTAAACGGTGCATGTAAGACCATAACCAATTTAGTTTTTATTCTTTATGTTATAATACATAATATAAACGTAAATAAACAGTGTTTTATTGGCTTTTTTAAATTTTCCTGACATTTGGTTCATACTGTATAAGAAATTATAATTATTATAATTCCCTCATTTGAACTATAACTATTTAAAACTGCCATTAATTAGTAAATATATTTCAAAAGAAATGCAGGTTCACAGATCTTATAAAATAATTTGCTGAATAAAACGCTTACATGCTGCTCTTCTTCCCAGTGAATTTTGAACATTATGTTACAGGAAATCTTTTTAAGTAATATATTTGTTAAACTGTTCTGATGCTTGACCTTGTTTACATCTCCATTGTTAATTCGTTTGGGATACATAATAAATTATCTGTGTGTGAATAATAAGGAAATATCTTCAAAGATTAGTGACATGTTTGCGTGACATCACCATTATTTTATATCATCAACATCCATTACATGTGTTAATCATTAAATCGTATCCGCCTAACTGAGCTGCAGAAGATTTCAACCAATAAATAAACACCAGGACGAAGAAAGAGAGAATGTACAACACAGTGCTAACTACTATCATTACAAGTACAATGTAATGATGGTAGTTAGTTGCTGATGAGGACGTATGGAGTCCTCATCAGCAGGAAAATGAACTTTTTCGTTTTTAATATACACATTCCATGTATTTGGAGTTAAAAGACAATTCTTTTTACTTTTCGATTAACACTTCATCTCATTTCTGCGTTCGTTCCTTTTAAGCAAGCTCATTGTATTGGTTTCCTATCAAAACAAGCGTGCGAGTCACAAGTAGAATATGTCACCGTTGTCAAGAATGTAGGTATGTGTTTTAACAACGTGCCAATGTTTGGTAAAGGTCAAAGACTAAGTAGGTGCACCTTTTCTTGGTGTTGGCACACCCAGGTCGGCTTCTGCCAAGAGTCTTATAATAGACATTTACATTAGCTTGTCTTTAAATAGTTACGCTATAGATATAGCATTTTTCTTTGCCATGCGATGGATACTTGAAGTGATAAATCGAGTCCAGCATTATCTATAGTAGAACCTTTTGGCTGAATATTTCCTTTACTTGTACCAAAATTAATGATAATCGATACAAAGTTACCAAAGTAGGCTACATTTTTTAAAAAATATATATTCAAACTGAAAAATTATGTCATGTGCTTTGTTAATTGAACAGAGCTTCAATTCTGATTTCTACTAATGTACGGATTCTAATAATACAATTCAGAAGTTCTCAACACACTTTTATTTAAGAAAATTATCAATAACACGTAGTGTACTTTAGCAGAGTTATTATAAGTCTATAAAGTAGAGATCTAATATCAGTTAACACTTCTACTCATACAACGATTGATAGGTAGATTCTAATATGAATCTTCAGTTGCTAGCTTTGATCCGCAAGTAATAGAATTGAAAAGCAAAGTTGCTTATGCAAACCAGCAGCTTTCTTAAGAAATAAGAAATATTTTGCACGGCTAATGCCTTTTCTCATATAGCAAAATTTATTACAGCGCCCGCCACTAATCAAAAATAACTGAACAAGAATTAAAATGATATAGAAAAACAGAATTCAACTCACCACAATGAAAACTTGCAACATGTTACAGAAAACAGTAGACGACTGTTTCATACGACTATTTGTAGAGGTCCCAAACATGTAGGGCCTTTGCCTAGACTGACCGAAAGCCACCTGCCACGATCTACCTCTCCCAGAATGTCAACGCGCTGTTTTATCGAAATCTCTTGCTTGCGAACTGAAATACGTGCTCTGGTGTCCCTCGATGCCACTAGCAAAGCTGGCAGCTGCTTATGACGTCAGTGCCTGGGACCGCCAACGCATGCGTGTATACCACGCGCGTTCACTTAGAAGCTCCAGGAGTTGCTCGATGTTGTAATGAGATTTCTAATTGCGATAAAGATAATTTCCTACGGTCGGCGTTTAATTTCCTGATGTGCCTGGCATCCCACGAGACTCCACAACTTCGGATGTCGAAGATCAGGCAGTGCACCTGAGTTACTTCAAAGTCGGGCATATTTTTATTCATAATAACGATACAACTGGCGCTTTTGTAGAATACTTGTGCATCATACCCTTGTACATTATTTCTATAGTTCACGATATGTACAGGGTGTATTACAAAGAGCTGTACATGCTATATGTCGTTTAGAACTGTGATCCAGTTCTAAACGAAATAATTTTATAATATTAAATGAGGGCACCCAATTAAAATATCCATGTAGTTCACTCCTGATTTAAGGCTAATCACATTTAGACAGCCTTAAATCCTTCCCGAAACCTGCTGTTATCTTTTACCTGCAAGCGTATTATTCGCAGGTGAGATAAGAGAATAACGGGTTACACTTCAGTTTCATAGTACGATGTCCACAAGGCGAGAGTCCACTAAGATTGGAGTATTCAGAGAAGAGAGGCGGGGAAGGATTGTTATCGCAAGTAATCACATGAAAGCTGATATTCAGAATCAAGAGAAAAAGGAACCCGTGTTCAAGTTATAAATAGACTAACTTATGTGAGTTGAAGATATGTTAAACAGAATTAAAAAAGCAAAATCTAACTGACAGCAGCCTCGATCAAAAGGTGACAGAATCTTCCATCAATAACGGTTGTTTAGACGAACTCCGACCATAGCGATTTTTTTCTTACCATCATTACAGTTTGGACTGTGATTGCTTGTTTTTAGAATATGTGCAGATGCAAATATGGACATGAGGTGTTAGTGTTCTTTATTTATAATTTGCGACTATTCTGTAGTCGGTTTGCTTGTCTTGAGGAATGAAAACGAGGACTTAAGAACTGGAGGAAAACTCATTCCCCTCTCGCTCAAGACTAACCACCTCGCTCACGTTATTGGAAAAGGTCATGAAAATTATTCCCATCTTAAAGGAATTCGAACTCAGACCTGCTACATACAGTGTGAAAGACCACGATTGTATTCAGTGCTAATACCGCGCGACTAGTACAATAGTCACGAATGCTGTTCTTCCACACCGTGACCAAGTTAGTGGGTCTGATGTGAAGGTTGCATTGTTTTGACCCAGAAACTCGAGTTATTCATCCACCTTGTGTGCATTTTTAGTTTTCGTTTTCCTTTGATAAAAACTATTTGAAGAAATATGTCTTATTATACTTTCTATTAAAGAAAATCTCACAATACGATTAATAATGTTACTGGGCGATAGACTGTGCATCCATCTCCATCATCGACTAATATGGAATTCGGTGCGATACAATTTTTTAATAGAAAAGCATAATTAAAAAGTATATTTTTCTCCCACCTCTTTATTTATGTACGGGGTGGTTATAAAATCCTTATCCAGTTTTAAAATATTAATAATTGTGAAATTAGATCGCATCGAAAAACGATTTTTTTTTTTTTTTTGCATTGTAATCAGTATAGGTGGGATTTTATAAACAAAAAAAAATTTATTTCGAAATTTGACCATCGGGGAGTGCGAAAAGTGATTCATTTAAAAAGTAACAAACATAAAGGTAAATTTTTTTTAATCGAATTTTATTGACTGTAAAATCCATCATTATTTTCTAATCAGTAATCAAGACAGGTATTGTGTTTTCCGCAACTGCCTTCAAAATTTCCAATGGAACGTTCACTACTTCTGGACGGATTGCGTCCTTCAAATCTGAAACAAGATGAAAAGAAATCTTTGTGTTTCAGATATATCCACAACCAAAAGCCTGCTGGAGTTAGGTCGAGAGATCTTGCATGCTAAGAAGGTGGAAAATGGCAACTGATAATTCTGTTCCATGAAGGTTTCTTGTAAGAGTTTTTTGATAATATTATCAATATTGGGCACAGCACCATCCTGTATAAAACGTCAAGCTTCCATATAAAACACGTTTATTAACCCCTGGGATAATTTTGTCCCGCAGTGGGCTGAGATAGCGCGTGTCGTTAATTGTACACATCTAAAAATGCCCTAGACTGTGGTTTCAAACAAATAGGGATCAATAACAGCATGTGCCGTAAATCCATACCGTATTGTAACCTTTAAATGAATGGAATGAAGTGAGTCCTCAACGTGAACACAAGGGGGTTTTCTCTAACCCAAATTCAACAATTTGTGCCTATCATAGATTCATGAAGGTGAAAGTGCGCGACATCCGTCCATAGGACGTTAAATAACCATCCAGGATCCTGCGCAGGCTTCTCAGTTATTTATTAGGGAAAATCACGATGTCTTTGACAGTTCTGTGGTTCCTATCGATGGAGATGTTTGATTTTATGGGGAAACAAGTGTAGGTCTACCTTTCACGCTTAGGTACCATGGTTGTTGGTTGGTTGTTGTAAGGTTTTAGGCGCATCAGGAACGCAGGTCATATTATGACGTCCATAATGTTTATAAATTGCGTGTTTTTTATTTCGATTTGCTGTTTGCTGGAAGAACAACTTGAGTTTCCGGGAGAAAGACCACCTCGCCTGAGACCAACTAATTCAGCCAAGTTGTGGAAAAAAAAAAAAGAAAGAAAAGCATAATGGCCTTTAGCTGCCATTGCGCCATATAATCTCCAACTACAACAACAACAAGTTGTGAAAAGGACCCAAAAAAATTAGTCGCGTCATGGACGGGATTCGAACTCAGTTGTTTCCCACGCAAGGTGGAAAGAGCGATGATTGTACCAATTGTGCTACCCATGAGGGCACCGCAGTGGCGTACCCAGGTATCATCTTAAGGGTGCAGGGGCATGGCGATCAGGTCCAAGTATCACCGTAAGGGGACATGGTGACCAGGCTTTTTAGATTTTTTTTTTTTAGAATGCTTCCCGCGTTCTTTTTCTTTAATTTCAAATTTTTGGTTGGTTGAGGGGGGGAATATTCCCCCTCTATCCACCCCTGAATACGCCCCTGAAGGCACGTACCATGCTCCAAAGAATACCAGTCAGGCGAGATGCATGGCAAGCACTAGATATTGTCAAAGAATTTGATTGGGTTCGGTGTTGTTACAACTCATCATTCTTTGAATCACTTCTTGAAATGCTCCAGGGGCTCACATCTGGTGAGCATGGGCTTGGCACACCCAGGGTCCTGAGCTGGATATCATCATTCTTCTCTTCCTTGATGATTTCCTTCTACTTTTTTCTCTCTCTCTTAGGGTAAATTAGAATTTTTTTTTTTTTTGGCTGGTGCAGCAAAAGCCTCAGGCTTCCTTGCACCATATGGCTAATGATAATAATAATAATAATAATAATAATAATAATAATAATAATAATGCTGACGGATGACCACTTTTAGACTTAGGAGTTAGTTAACCTTCTGCGAAACGCCTTACAATATTTAATATTGTTCTTCTCGAACAAGGAAGCCTTGAGACTTTTTTCGGTCTTTGATGCGATCTGAGAGCTTCAATAGCATTATCACCATTCTTGTAATAAAGGTTTAATTAAAAGTACTGTATCTTTAGGCAACATTTTAAATTGAACTTTACTGGAATTGGTTACCTAAGTTAGCATTCCTTTTTGTAACGATCGCAAGAACTAATTATCGCTTAGCCCCCTGGTGGTCAAATTTTAAACAATCTTTTTATTTTGTAAAATTCCTCACATACTGATTACAATGCAAAAGAAAAACTTGTGCAGTTTTCGAGTTATTAATTTTTAAAACTGGAAAAGGACTTTAATAAGCACCAACTTTATAAGCACCTGCATTGTTTTTATCTGTGACATTTTCTAAAAGAACAATACAGATGCTATTGCCTATATTATACTGAATCAGGTGTAGTGTACGTTTTCAGGATTTTTTCGAATTCTACTGACTGCAGTGGGATGTTTTGTTGCAGACGTCTTTAGATTTATGCTTTCGATTTTCTTTTTCAATGGACATGTTCTAAGAATGGCTGAACATCAACCCACATTCCTACGTAATCGACTTTTGTTTGTCTTCTATTTCCTGTCCATTATCAATTAAATCGGAAATGTGCGTAGAGAATAACAGGTGACAGGAGACTATTTACCAGGAAGCCAACAGGCGGTTACGTTGTAGTTCCAATGTGTAGTTATTAGGCTTCTCCCAGATGGCGCATTGACGCGCTTGCAGTCCCGGATCCTTTGATAAACAACAATTTTCATACCGGAAATGTGTTTTCTCCCTTTTAACCGAAATTCCTTGCAAACTTATCTCTTTTTTTGAATTTCGAAACGTAAATCTTAAAATTAAAATTTTTCTTGCTTAAAAATTTATAATCAGTAGTATATAATATTTATTATAATAAAATACATATCAATGATTTTAATAATATAATAAGAAACAGTTGAAGTCAGAGTATAAAATATCTAAATTAAATTAAATACGTAGTTATCATCCGATCTGGTAAATGTGGATTGTTCGATTTAAGGATGATTTCGAAATTTAAAACACACTATAATGTATGCATATTGTCCAACATATATTGGGTCACATCAAGTTCGGAAAACTGTTACCCATTGCATAGTTCACAGGAATGTAGATGGTAACAGTGTTTTTAAGAGCAATAGAAGGGACAACAGACTCAGGGACAGGCAGTTAAAATCGCGTTGGAACCGACGCAAAGAAGAGATTGTAGGTACCAAAGGAGCTACTACAGTGTTACCTGATTTCCTTGCAACAGTGATGAAATTCAGTCAAGATTTAAAATAAATAAATTTCTATTTATACTCCGGAACGACCACAGAAAGTCAAAGGAGTTCACAAGATAGAGAGAATATAAGAAATCAACTTCCCGTTTGAAAATTCGACTATGGAGGCCAAGTATTAGCCATAGAGTGCAAGGAAGCTGCAAGCTTTTGCCGCACTAGCCGAATCAAATAATAATAATAAGTAAAGTAAGACATAACAGCCAACTCCCCTGGATAGAACTAGAATGGAAGAAAACCAAGGACGTACAAGAAATGGGAGCATGAAGATTCAGGAAGAAGTACAACAGTCTATCAGGAAGTCCCACAACCAGCGAATCCCAGAAAGAGATAACGTCCACAACTATTAGTACAAGAAGCTCACTTGCACACACATAAGCACCTAGAAGAGCAATTCACTCGAATGACGAATATCACATATCTGAAGGCTAAAGACCAAGATACAAGAAACCCGGCGAAATACAGGCCGATCACCTGTCTCTAAACAATGTACAAGATCCTGACCAGCTGCATAACCAAGAAGATATCAGACCACTTGGAGAGCCAGAACATCATGGCCGAGCAGCAGAAAGAATGCAAGCAGATGAGCAAAGAATGTAAGAAATACCACCACTTTGCTTATTGGAGGCTTGAAGTGGTGAAACCCATGTTTAGTTCTCTAGAGCAAAGTTTCCGGCATCCCCCTCCCCCCCATACTTCTCCTTCAACCCATGCACGGTACTAAGTACTAGTACTATAGGTTTTGATACCTTTTGTGTTTGGGGTTTTCATAAAAAAAAAAAAAAAAAAAAGGAGCAATTCACCCTTGATGCCACAGTTATAGACCAAGCCTACAAGAAGCGCTGCAAGCTGAACACGGCCTACATCAATTACCGCAAAGCCTTCGACTCCATGCCTCATAGCTGGCTAATAGAGATGCTGAAGATCTACAAAATCAATCCGACAGTGAAAAACTTCCTAGAAACAACCATGGCGAAATGAAGTATCATCATTAAGGTCATAAATATTGCAACTAGAGTGATCCCCATCAGGAGAGGAATCTTTCAGGGAGATACCCTGAGTCTACTGTGGTTCTGTCTAGCACTCAACCCGCTGTCCACCATGCTCAACAACAGCAAGTATAGATATAACCTCAAGGAAGGAAAGAATATCTACACTCTCTCTCACCTGATGTAAATGGATGACATCAAGCTCTAAGGGGCAACCAAGAACCTACTCCGGATCACCGAAGAATTCAACAATGATATAAGGAATTTGGTCTAGACAAATGCAAGACCCACGGATTGCATCAGGGGAAATTAGTCGGCCGAAACTACTAGCTGCAGACTGTTAAATTTTCTGCTTATACTCCGGGACGACCACACGGTCAGAGGCGTTCACAAGGTACAGAGAATAAAAGAAACAGCACTGTATTCAGTAGTCACGGGCTTGAACCCGGGAAGTAGCCGAGTGGTCAAGTGCGCGGGTTAATAAGTACACGTGCCTTGAATGACTGCTAAATACGGTGCTGTTTCTTGTATTCTGTCTATTTTGTGAACTCCTTTGATCGTTTGGTCGTCCCGGAGTATAAACAGAAAATTTATTTATTTATTTATAAAGGGATCGAAGCCATGACAGGGGAGAGACCTACAAATACTTGGTGATGATGCAGACTCAGCAGTTAGAGCACAAGGGGATCAAGGCCTGCCTGACTGCAAAATATCATCAGAGACTCAGAAGCCTGCTCAAAGTAAAACTGAACGGAGGGAACACAGTTAAAATCATAAACACCTATGCGGTCCCAGTGCTAACATACTCCTTCGAGATCACAGATTGGACTAACAACGAGCTGGATGATATCATGAGGAAGACAAGGACAATAATGACCAGGAGCTGGCAACACCACCCAAAGTCAGCCATGCAGAGACTGACAATAACTGGGAAAGTAGAAGGAAGGGATCTGGTAGACCTAACCGAGCAACAGAAGACAGCGATAGCTAATCTGAAGGATTACTTTCAGAAAAACACAGCAGCACTCTACCAGGCCATAAGGAAGATAGACAAGCGGCCTACTCCACTCAACCTAAGCAAGGAGTCCCCTCCCGCCCAAATAGAACAAACGAAGTTAGAAAGATGGGCAAAGAAGGCACTCCAGGGTAGACACTACAATGGCCTCCATCAAGACCACATACATAAAATGGCTTCCAATGCATGGCTTACGAGCATGTGGACATGTGTTTATGTAAGAGAACGTCAGTTCAACTCCGTCTCGTATCTCTGTGAAGAACAGTATCACCACAAATGGGCCGGATATGTGAATGACGTAGGTTTGTGTGTATTATGTGTGTTCTATTGTAATGCTCGGCCGCTTGGCTACCAGAAGCATCAGTCACCTGGACAGATGATTTTGGGTACTCATCCACACCACGGGAAGGTGGGCCAGTTCCAGTAGATGGGACACCTATGGTCTCAGAGTATGAGACAAAAAAAAAAAAAATAAATAAATAAATAAATAAAATAAAAATTCCTTTTCTGGGGCCCATCCCAAAGGGGGAAAAAATCCGAAAGGAAGAGAAAGAAAAAAAAAAAAATAATCAAAACCGAGAGGGGAAAAAAAAAAGAGAGAGAGATAAAGAAAAGAAGAATAGATCTTCCAGTTATGCAACCATTAAGAACGGCAGCATCAAAACACATCGATGCTTCCAGCTAGATGGATTTTATCAACCTCGTATCACTGAAATCATACTTTTCCTTAGTTCAAACACTTCCTTAGCAAATACCTGGAACATCTGAAACTTACTAGAGTCTCTTCAAAATATAGCTTCTTCTCCTGGAGCTATACTTTCAAGAATTTCACGTATCGCTGTCCTGGCATTGTCATATATTCGACAATCATATAGTATGTGCTGCCAGCCTTCCATGGCCCGGCAAAAACAAGGTCTGTGTTACTTAATCCTAATGCATATAATTTCTCATTCATATTGACCCTTGCACTGTTAACAAAAATGACGACTGTAAACTAAGTGTAAACCAATTGTGAACTTTTTTATCATTGGGAAAAGTCACATTCGGGATAAACAAGTTGGTCACTCTTCCAGTAGGTATAGTATCCCATCTTGTCTGCCATAAATTGATTACTTCATTCATACATCTTTTCCTGTCGCCTCTACAGGCAGAGCGAATATTGATCTCTATACCAAAAAGTTCTGTAGGAATTTCCCTCTTAATACGGTACCAAAAACCACGATACAACAAATGTAGATCCAAGGGTAGCGCTCTGACCAACATCTGCAGCGCGGGAGTGGACACCGTTCTGCACACTCTTAGAATACCAAGAAGTATGATGCGTTGTATGGAATTTAGTTTGGCCCGAAACGTAGCTATTTTAACTCTGTGGAACCAGGCTCCTGCAGCGTACGTAGTTATAGGAAGGAATATTGCCTTGTAATACAGAAACAGTGTTTTATGTGACAGGCCCCAGTCAGACTTTGAAATTCTAATGAGAGCATCAGAAAATTTCCTGATTTTATTGCTTAAATATAATAAGTGCTGGTGAAATGATAACTTACTGTCCACAATAGTTCCAAGGTATTTGGTATCAAGGACCATAGGTAAGGACTAGTAGCAAGCTTATAGCTTTGAGCCCAAGAACTTAAGTCTGTCAGCACACTACTAGCTCTCTGTTCTAAGAGTGAGCAAGATCGTCCTGCAATTATAATTACCAGATCATCTGCAAATGCCAGCACCTTACAATTAAGGAACGCGCGAACCAGCCAATTCTGTAAGACTAGGTTCCAAATAAGGGGTCCCAAGGCGAAGCCTTGAGAACACCCTCTCACAACCTGTTTTCGTAACTCAAAGTGCTTGGACTTCATTAGTACATATCTATTTGAAAAGTAACTGTTGAAAAGCATATATAATTCCTTGGAACAATCGGTGTTTCTTAACTGTCCCATCGCTGCCTCCCACCAAACTGTATCAAATGCCCCTTCGAAATCAACGTAGATTGCTAATTCATATTTGGATGTAGAACTCTCAATATGTGTTCGAAACGCCACTAGACAATCTTCACAGGATTTCGCAGGAGAACCGATATTGCTGAGGCGATATCATATCCTGCTGCACTAGCAGGTCGGTTACCCGTAATTCCATTAACATTTCAAGGATTTTACCAAGGTTTGCCAAAAGAGCAATCGGCGATATGATTTAGGTTCAGATAGTGGCTTCCCAGGGTTTCTAACTAACTTCAATAATGCAATCTTCCACTGCGTTGGAAACAGCCCTTCTATTAGACATTTGTTATACATTAATAAAAATTATATTAGGTAACGACTTATAGAACCGTGTTAGAGCTGTTGGAACGAGTACAGAGAAAGGCAACGAGATTAGTGAATGGAATAAAGGGTTGCACTTACGAAGAAAGGCTTAAGTTTTGCAAATTACAGTGTCTGCAGATTAGGCACCTGCAAGGTGATCTGATTGAGGTGTATAAAGCCTTGAATGGTCTGAGCATGCTCAGTGCTGATGGGATTCTTCCTCTTGCTCAGAATAATCGCCTGAGAGGGCATAAATTCAAATTGAGGAAAGACAGTTGTAGGATAGATGTGCGGAAGTTTGCCTTTAGCCAGCGGGTGGTTGATTGCTGGAACAAACTTCCATCTGTCGTTGTAGAAGTTGATAGCTTAAACAGATTTAAGCCAGAACTGGACAAACATTTGTAGCGAGTGGATGGGTGAAATGAGAAGGGTCTGTGTTTTTGTTTTTTTGACTGATGCTATATAAGCTTGCTTTCTTGCATCATGTGCCCTTGTTAATGCTAAATATATTCTCGAATAAATCAGTTCCAGGACATTTTGTGAGATTAAGCTTCTTCAAAACTCCTGTTACGAGCAGGACGCTCTTTTCTGAGACTGAAGAATTTATGCTCACCGTCCAAGACCAGGTAATCAACGCCAGGAACTATAGAAAATACATCGCCAAGGAGCCGGAGTGTTAGGTGACACATGTTGACTATACCACTTGGCCACAGAAAAGCGAACCATCACATCACACAGGATGCAAGGTAATCACCCAGGCAGAGTACACTCGTAGACAAGACCGGGTAGCCAGGATAATACACCAGAAACTAGCGAGGAAATACCAGTTGATCAAAGAAAGTGTACTGTATTATAAGTACGAATCCCAGGCCGTACTAGAGACCCCAACCCACAAGCAGCTGTACTGGGACGGCGCCATAATAAGGGAAAAGACAATCCAGCACAACAGACTGGACATAACCTTTGTCGACAAGAAGGAACTGGCTACCTATCTGATTGACATAGCGGTTCCCAACACTTGCAACCTCCAGAAAACCCACGAGGAAAAGATCAGGAAGTATACGGACCTAAGACAGGAGATCAAAGAGATAAGGCATATTCAACAAGCAAGGACCATCCCGATCATCGTGCCAACCACCAGTATGGTGCCAAAGATCCTACATAACAGCTTAACAGCAATAGTTCTCCCAGAGTACAATGAACTCCACAAAGTCGCAATCCTGAACACCTGTAGAACAGTCAGAGAGTTCCTCGACCAACAGAAAGACCAGACATAATAATCACCCTGTGTACTTGGTACCAGTACCCGTAACGGGGTGGGCCCCCATGAGGGAGAAATAATAATAAGATATACAAATAAATAAAAATAAATTAAACATACATAATAATAAATATATAAAAAAAGGAAAAAAAAACAACCCATGTGTTTCCCTCCTCACACAATTATCCAAATGACCTTTGAATTTACTCAAGCTGCCAGCCTCAACTACCCACTTAGGCAACTTATTACAGTAATTAATAACTCTCACTAAAAGAAACTTACTACAATCTAGTATTTATAGTCCCTAATTATTACGGAAACATTTATTTCAAGACGTTTAATGTCTTTTTTTTATTGTAGTACATCTAGTGGGTGGTTGGATTAATGTTCCTTAATGCTTTTTAACCTTTGTCTATTCGTAAGTGTTAATATCTGTGTATGAGCGTTTTGAGGGATGAAAACCTGGAGAACACCTTATACCTCTGCTTGAGGCCGGTTAATTGGGTCCGGAATGAAATGATCTGCAGAATTCTTCTACTTAACAATGGAATTGGAAACCAAGCTTTTCGAAACTAATTCCGTAGCCACTACACCCATGAAAGCAAAATCCGTCTGATAAATATATTAAGTAATAACATTCTATCCTGTTATTTCAAAGTCATATGCAACGCCTCTTTCGAATGATTATAATAAAAAATATTTCATATTGCGAGGTGTTTAGATTTAGAAGGGTGAGTCATAAGCAAGGTGATACCTTTTGAAATCAAATCCGTAATGCAGTACTAGTACATGAGATCTAATGTCTTTCCGATATTACGCAGTTCATGAGGTTACGTACGTAGTTCATCAAGCTGTTTACACTGACGTATATGCCAACGTTCAAAAAAAAAATATTAAATCTAATGAATAGAAAGTCCACTGGAACATCTGACAAATGCATACACTCGAATTCAATTCTTTTCGGTTTTAAAATTAACCATGACTGCAAGTAGTTTCACCATTAGGTACGGATACAATTCATCCGTTAAATATTACCTTACAGCGAGCGTCATCTAAAGGACAAATTGCAAAGCTGCTTATTCACCCTTTGCGTCAATTGCTACCTCTGATCAAATGTTCCCAAGTGTTTTGTATCATATGAGCTGGTAATTTACCGATCTTAAATACCATATGCCATTCTCTAATGAAAATATCAGCACCTTTTCTGCATTTTTCGTTTTATTTATAGTGCAAACATTAAATGAGCTCGGATGACGGTGAAAGTTAAACTTAGTCGCTTGATTTTGAAACAAAAATCATAATAAAACGTAAATGATAATGCTTTATTCATTATCAAATTAATATAGTATTAGTGTTGATCAAGATAACGATGCAAGGAAGTGATTTTTTCTAGATTAGCCAAAAAGCAAATAAGACCTCGATCAAGCATTGTATAAAATGTTCAACGACAGGCTGCCCGAAGTGAACTTCATGAGAGCTAATCTTCTGTTGATTCCCAAAACCTTCAAATTTAGTTTTGTCTGCCAGCACAAATTGTATCAAACCGCTAAATGTTCATCATCCTGAACCACAGCTCGATTTGTTGAAGGTGGTGTCATTCCAGAATTTCTTTCCCCAAATGCAAGGCCATACATTTAGTAGGATTAAATTTCAGGCTATATCCTCCCATTCATTCTCCTTATTCCTTTAAGGCTCGTAACCACCTCAATTACTGTCGCCGATAAGGTGTTCTATTCTCCAAGTTCTGCAATCAAGGTCTTAAATATCTCGCCTGTAAGTCTATCCAGTTCTTAAACACCTCGATCAGGTCATCCCTACAGGTGTTTTAGTCTCCAGGCTCTGCAGTTTACAGCTTCTAAGATGCTCCTCATAAGTGTAATCCCTAACACTTCTAACCAAACTAGTTGTCCTTCTTTAAACCTTCTCTAGAAGTCCTATCTTAAAAAAAGTGGAGCCTCCAGACCACAATGCAATATTCCAAATGTGGTGGTCTTACCACCGTTTTATTAAGGAATAACATCGCTACTACTGTTAGCAAAGATCCTATGGATCATTTATAGTAGGCCTTGAATTTCCCTGGCCAGCTGATTACACTTCAAACGAAACTTCATGTCTGCTTGTATCAAACCGCTAAATGTTCCTCATCTTGAACCACAGTTCGATTCCTTGAAGGTGGTAAGTCATTCCAGAATATCTTTCCATAAATGCAAAGCCATACATTTAGTAGGATTAAATTTCAGACCATATCCGTAACCCCTTCCTTCTAAGCCATTCTAAAGTTGACAGCGCCCACGCAGAACTGGACAGGTCAGTTTCCAAACTTGATCAGCATTAATTGTGATTCAATGGAAGGGCTGAAACTTTCAGTACCTTTCTAAATATTGTCAAACTATTATGTGAGCAGTTTTGGAAGTGGACATTTATTGCTTGAAATTATACGTACAAAGAACCTCTTAGCGCTATTTTTGATTATTGCATCATTTTAATACTAATACTAACCAAAATATATACTAAAATGCATACTAACAGTCAACAAAATCTACAGAGAACTCAAAGGCGCGAGTCCTGGTATTCCTGATATTGTTTGATAGGATATATTCGTGTACTACAAAAGATGATAAAGTTGGTCTGAGATTAAAAGAAAAATACTTTAGTAAAGAATAAAACAATTAATGCTTTCTAATTACATGGATCTATCCAATATGCAATCCCAAGAGCAACTTAGTGAAGAAAGCTTAGAATTAATTATTTTTCTGAGTAAAGAGTGCATGCATGCATAAGCTATTCCAGGAGGATTTTACTAGCCGTACGTCATACGATAGTAATAGAAATCGCGTTGAGTGCAATCATCCATCGAATTAGATTGAAAAAGTAGAAGGTAGCGTAGTTATCCTTCCCAATCAATCTTACTAAATTAACAAGCCATTTCTAAAATAGCCTTCAATTTTTTTTCTTAACTCTTGTTGACCTTTGGATCGGCATTACGCATTCCATGTTTTTCAGCTCTTCATTCCTAATGGACGCTCCAGTGAGAATTCCTAACTTTCTTTGAGAAGTACAAGGCAAACAGGTACACAATGAATGCTATTTCCAGTCCTCTTTTTCGCTCTCCCAAGCACGATACGCACACGCATAGAAATGTTGCTCATTAAATGCTCGTAGACAATGAAAGGAGTGTTTGTGCACCAAAGTCTGTGACGTCTGTTTTTGGGAGTTGTAACTAATTTCCTTTCGTAAGTTAAAATTCAAGCTTGTCTCTTAACGAACTTTGGTCATACATACACGCGTTGTGACGTTAACACAATTAGTATATAATGTGCTATATTTGATTTTATCTAACTTCTGGCATCCCTTGCTGTGAAGGACATGCTAGACTTGCTACTGTATTACGTTCTGAACTTGAGCAATACAGTACAATAAAGATCATAATAATATCGAGGAAGAATAATAAGTCACAAAATATGGAGAAAAAAGAAGGAAGTGCCAAAACTGATCTCTGAAAATTGCATTTATTTTTAAACATAATCAAAAACATTTATAGGCTTCTCCCATTTATCAAATCCTGGAGACCCACAACGTAAGAAGACGTCGGCTGTTGTCGTAACTAGTGACGTACCTCTTCAACCTCCGCATTGTCAGAAATACGTTTGCCACCAAGCTGTTGTTCAAGTGGAAAAAAACAAATGGAAATCATTATGAGGGAGGTCAGAACTGTACGGATGACGATCAAGAAATTCGCAACCCCCAAATCGTAAATGGTCTCTTGTGACGCATATAGATAGATACCTCCAGGCTTTTGAACATGCACAAGAAGAAAGCCATGTCTGAAATGAAAGCATCCTTGTCCGCTGGCAATAAAGAAGTTGAAGGCTCTGCCATAAGGAGAAAGGATAATGGTGACTGTCATGTCGTTCTTTTTGTGCATATTCAAAAAGCCTGGAGATACTGTGATGCAATAAGATGCAGCATTCATGCTAGAAGACCAATCACAGAGAAGGCCCAATTTTGGTTTATTTTAGAGAATGGTCCAACTATAAATAAGAAAAGATATTGCCAAATACTTGATAAGCATCATAGGGCTATGAAACACAAAAGAAAGATTTCTAACAAGACACCAATCACATTGCACCATGATAATTCCAGGCCACTCACTGTCCATATGACTCATGAAAACTGTAGACCTAGAGTGGAGAATTGTGCCTCATCATGCATATAGTCCGGACCTGGCTTGATCTGGTTTTTTCCCCTATAGTCTTATGAAGAGATACCTTCATGCAAAATACTTTTTGAATGATGAGGAGCTGAAAAATACTGGCACGTTGGCTTCAACAGCAGGGTCTATCCTTTTACCAGAGTGCATATGAGGGTTGGAACTAACGGCAGCAAAAATGTATTGATAAGCAAGCTGAATTCATAGAATAATGTATGCATACTTCCCATTGTTTGTTTAATAAATGGTATAAATTTTCTGTTGTATATTTTTGTATATTTTTATGGCCAAAGAGACTTCTTATGAACCGACCATTATATATTGCAGCAAAGTTAATTAATATACAGTATTAAATATTTTAATTATTGTCTATTAAGTGCATATAGAAAATCTATAATGTAAGCGTTTAGTTTTTAAATGATAAATATCGATTTTATCCTAAACAGTTCTAAGAACAACTAATGGAGCCCATGTTTTCAATTCTTTCAACGTGGTGAGTAACGAAGTCTATTTCCATCTTGTTTCAAGATGACATCGCGATATAAAAATAACTTCGGGGTACTCCAGTACCCTGGCACCTGTCCTGTAAACTTGGCTTGTAAATCAGACTGTAGATACAAAAGTTGTAAGGGATGGAAGGGGGGGGACACTTGTTGATCTCGTTAGCTCTCTTTCAATTTCTGAAAAAGCAGACCAGTAACTATTAGTTCAGCTTTGTTTCCTAATAGTACTAATGGCTTTTACTTAGGCATACCCCTCCTAAAAGACTAATTTTTTTTGCCTAGTGTTTTCGGGAGGAATATGCCAGTTCATTAGTGAACAGACAGGAAATTGCCATACCTTATTGAACTTCGAAGGCTATAAAGTTTAAGGAGATTGCAGATTTTACAATAATACTTTTAGAATGCAAGGGAAATTTTAAGATTTATGCTCATTTGGATCCTGGAAATAGTGTAATTAAAACCGGATATCAAGTTTGCCCATTTGATGTTGGCTCGAAAGTATTTCCAATGTTAGAGCAGGCACATAAGATAGATGAATACAGAGAGGATATTATATATCTTTTTTTATAATGGGGGTTTTGGATATAAGGATCAGATTTTGTTTAATAAGTCACATTATTTAAGAAATAAGGGAGCTCTGATTATTTATAGGTGAGGCTCAAACTGAAAATTTTAAGAAGATCCAAATATCGAGAAATGAGTCTTAACTTTTGAAAGAACAAGGCATTTTATCAGAAATTGATGGAATGCCTTATGCATCATATTTATGCAATCATTAAGGCTCAATGACTGCAGGTAACCTTTGACCATCTTTAAGGCCAAAAGTCACCTATTTCGGTACTAACTGATTATAAATAAATGAAAGTTATTTGAAAAAATTAAAGTTTCTCTTAACAAAGAGTATTGTCCTCTAATAATCATCCCATCCCTTATGGTCTTGTCAGGAGAGCTGAGAGTTACCGTGGGTCCTAAGTGTAAAGTTCATGGCGGAACCCCTTTGTGTTTGTATATGTGTGCGTCCACATGTAGATGTGAGGTTTAAAAAGCAAAAAGTCAATTCTAAAATAAGTATAAAAAATCAGTAAGATAAAAACTTAATAAAATAACAAAAAAAATCTTTTATTATTTTAAGTTTGTAGAATATTTTGCCGATTATATAAAATGGATTCATTTACTTAAAAATCGCAAGTCCCTCTGCTCATCCTTTTCATTACCACAGAGCAAATTACTCTGGTCATCTACAGGATCCAAATCCATATATGTTCAAACCGGACGATATCTTACTACAGAGACCTTACATTACAAGAAATAACGGATCTTCTGATTACATTGAAGTTAGAAAATTAGGGGACGCGTCTACAAGTTCCTGTTTCGATTTGTACTAACTAGAATCAAACAGGAACCGTTTAAGGAAAATTCCCCAGGCACAGGGAAGTAAAGAAGAATGATTTGATCGCCAGCAGATCCTAGAGTATTCCGAGAATAAACTTAAGAAAGAAAGAAGATCCTCGAATAGTTACTGAATGTTAAATGATAGTTTATAAAGGAGGGACCAAATTACGCATATATCTCAGCTAACGCAATACGATTAAAACGATGGAACAGTACCTTCAAGGTCGCTGCAAAGAAAGTAAAAAAACAAATTGGCCTGTTGTAATAATGATCAGAGCGGAACTGGTTTCCGGATCAGATGTCTTCGAAAGGGATGTCGGGATGTTTAGCAATCTTTTCTTCAAGATGAACGATTGCAGGTCCTAATTATTTGGGATCTGCAAATTGTCCATCTCCCTTACTAACACGAAAGAGAGAACCGAATTAATGAGCAATTCAAATAGTAAAGCTTTTAATCCCCCAAGTACTTTCTTGTTTCTCGCCTATTAGCACCAAAGTCGATCACAGAATATAAAGGTTAATAGGGAATTGCAGGCTTGATGGAGTAACAGTAGAAATAATCGTCGAAGCAAAACAAAATACTTCTTCATCTCTGGATTTAAGGGTGAAAATGTTTAATGCCTCCTAAAACACCTAATACACACTTTCGTAACAAGAAAGTTAAGGAGACACAAAACCTGGGAAAATGTGTTGAATTTCTCGCTGTCGCTGTTAGTTGGGCATTAAGTTTCTTTTGTAATACAAGTAAAGAAATATTTATTTAGTTTTTGAAAATGAACAAGCAATCCTTTAATTTCTCAACACAAACCAAAAGTCCACTTAGTATATAGGAGGTTCTTTAATGTGTTGTTAGTGACAATGTTTGGCATGAGTTTTTAGACAGGATACGCGTGTCATGGATTCAACTACAACTTTCGACTTCCAGCTGCCACATTCCTCAACACGATTTACTTAAGTAAACTAGTGAATATCAACATTCTCAGCTTTTGCCCCTGTTTCCAAGAATGCAACACTTTTTAGCGTTTTTTATATTTATTTTTAAAGGTGGCTTCTTAAGCTTAGAGGAGAGAGTTAGGAATAAACATGGAAGGGGCAGATAGGAGGGCGATGACCCGAACTATATATATCCCAGTTACTGGCCCCACTTTCTTGTTGCTAAAAGTTTGGCTAACAACGACATCTTTCCTGAATGCGTTCGACTATAAAATAACTTCCTTATAGCCCTTCTTGAAAGATTGTGCCTTAATTAGTGGTGATATACGGGAAGCTTTTGATCAGCATATGATAGATTTACGTCATTGCCGTCAAAAGTCAAATTATCCGGTTCAAACTTTCAGTTGAGGCAGACTCATTTCGCTTTCCATAACACCAGCCCTCATTCTGTTAATCTCCTTACAAGTCGGATATCACGTGACATCAACATAATTAAAATCGCAATTATAACAATTTTATTCTGTTTACCTCGATAGTCCGATGGGTTTCAATTTCAACCAACAATCAGGCCATTGGAAGTGAGACCATAAGTAGGGCAAGATGGTATTTACTTGACCCATCAGAGAGTGCGCTTCATACTTTCCATTAACGCTGGATGGTCTCCTTAAATACGGAACTAAGATCTTCTGGATAGTTTTCTTGAATTTCGCCTGTCCTGTACGTCTGTTGGTGTTTCTTCTAAGCTTTCAGTTAAAAAGTAGACCAGTGATCAAACAAGAGTACGGGTTTCAATTGACCATGGTTAAAGCTATTTTGACGCTGTTCTTGTAATTTTGTTATCTTTATAAACTCCTCTAACCCCTACGTGTCCCGAAGCATAAAGAGAAAATTTATTATTATTTTTTAACAAAGAACTACAAAGCATACATAGTTTCCTTCCAAATAATTGAATGCCCCAGCTCAGTGAAAAAATTAAAATTTAGAACTTCCCTTATGGATAATGAGTAATCAGTTTTAAATATATGGTTTATGTCTCTTTTCTGTAGAAGAATAGAACACTTTTGTTTCTCCAACGGTCATTCATTCATAAGAGTGGAAACTTTGGCATTTTGCCAAAGGTATTACAACGCCATGGCGTGTCTATTTACTGAAGCTCTCAAAGGCTGATATTAGGAGACACACAACAGGCATACAGAGCAGGAAGTTTGCGTAAAGCTTGAAGACCAGCCAGATAGAACCACTTGAAACAGAATTAATATTTCAGGTGTTATTAATATATGCGAGTGTTAAATTTTACCGATGCAGTTGATGATTCTGTTGATTGTGATGGGAGTAGCATTTCGAGGATCTGAAAAGTTACTGAATGAACGAGTCCGGCTGCACCCTAATACTTTAGAAAAGAGGTTAGTGCCATAGTGAAAGGAGGAAGTCATAAATTGCGTAAACCTCGAAATTCTCCTGCTCTTTCCGTTCTTTGCACACCAACAACGTCAAACAGATGAATAAAATAACATAAAATAATAAAGCAGTCATTTTTATGATAAATGATAAACGTCCACTTGCAAACTATACTGCTACTCAAAGTATTGGGCGCCTAAGAGGAAAAGAGAAACATAGTTACGTTTTAAAACTCTATAGAACATCCTTTCGCATTAGCACATATCGTATATCGTTGTTGTTGTAAAAATCACTGCTTCTTTAAATTGCCTGTCTGCTGGATGAAAAACCCAATTTTCTGAACCATGCAACGCTCTCGTCGAAGACTGACTAACTCTGCCACGGTGTATATATAAAAAAACCAGACATTTCTCCATTGTTAGACCTAATCCGAACTCAGGCCTCTTTAAATGAGTGATAAATAGCACTCCTATCTTCGTCTGTATTTTATTTATACTCCTATCGCACTGCCATCTACAATATTTGTATAAACCATAACACATTAATGTCCCGATATTTATAGTAATGTAGTTTTGTGTGAAATATTTGAAAGTTAAGGTTTAAACAAGCTAGCTGATGTATGCAGTTATATTTCAGGCGCGTTAGCAAATGGTAATAATAATTAATGATTTATAAATAAAAAATATATATATATATCAAAAAGCAACGACTTTTATTTACGAACCAAAAGAATTTCGTTTCTGCGCATCCGCCATTGCCCATTTATTCCCCCAATTAGCGCATGGCAACAAAAGTAATATCCACTGTTGTAGCTATGATATACAGTACAGTATATGGAAACTGTTCTGCATTTGTAATATTTACTGGTTTGAGCGTGATTCAATCTAACGTTTCCCAAATCTCTGTTTTTCAAGCCTCTCTCTCTCTCTCTCTTACTCTTGGGACTGTAGCTGAACTTGTTTTGATATCCCTTAATCAGCCATCCATTCAAGCTGCCCGGTCCATTTAATTTTATAAGTAAAATCAGTTAATAGGATCGAGAGGAAACATAAAATACTTTACTTTATACTGGAAAAGGAAAAGGAACAAGGAGTAGCTCTAATTATTTATTGCAAAATTAGGGCTATCTTTATTGGGCAATTTAACTTGTTAAGGGCTCAGGGCCTACTTAAATGAGGGGGAATTGGGGAAGGGGCTGCAGCCCGAGCTGCCAAAGGAGTTCCCAAAATTTATTTATACATTCAAACAATATAAGGCCCCAAAACGATTTAAATGGGCCCTGACACTCCTTAACAAGTTGACTATTTGTAGAATTTGATAGCGGAATAAATATTACATTGTATTATTTTTTTTGAAAAATTACCAAACTTTTAATGAAAATAATAAATTATAATAAAATTATTCTTTTTTGTTTTTTTTTATATAATATTTCCAGATATTGAATGTTTACTTTGCTATTTTCAGCTTCACCTACTTATAACTTTAACGGACCACAAGAGTCGGTAATAAAATGCAAGTATTTTTAGTTGGGAAATGGATTCCAGGTAATACACCAACAAAGTTTCAAAACATATTACTAACGAAAAAGTTGTGAAATATTTAGGAATGAAAACTATTTACAGTCCTAACGGGGATGATCTCAAAAGTGTAGGTAGAAACCATGATCAAAAATCCAAGTTCAACAGTTGAGAGGAGAAAGCCCCACGTGTAAGGGAAAAGTGTTGATAGAAGTTTCAACTATCAACACCATTGCCTGACGTCTCTTTTATGGGACCATTTCAACGACTGCCATCCAAACATTAAAGCGAGCAGCCAATTACGAAACCACCCCAAGAGTGGCGTGCCTATTTGTAGTGTATACTGCTCTATAACGCTACTGGAACGATCTTTTCTCTTTATAGCATTGCAAAGAAAAGCCATTATATCAGAGTTTCCATTTCTTCAGTACACACTCTGCCTTTTCTGGTTCTGTGTTTACTTCCAGCAAGACACATCTGCGGATCTCTACTAAAAGAAACTTTCTGACTTGACTATTTTTCTCTGGTTGAACTGAATTTCGCACAAAAAAAGAAAGTACAAACTTGGATGCAGCAGTTTATACACCGGAAACAGACGCCCACTTCACTTCACTGACAGAGCAGAAGATTCACTTTTTATTTTTGATCTTTCTTTTTGTAACCTGAGTATTTGCTGCTTGATTCTGTCTGCTACAACAGCCGAAAAATTTTTTTTCTCTCTCTCTCTCTTTCATTTTATAATGTAATGTGTGTACATTTGTTTTTTGTGTTCTGTCTGCTCTAACAAAGAAATGAAAATTTTTTTATTGTTTTACTTTGTTCTCGTTATCTACCAGAAGTTATTTTTAATAGTTTGTCCTATATTTCCGTTTCATTTTATTATCTCTTTACTTATATAGGAAAATTCTTTCGTGAGGTTTGATTTTCGCTATTTAACTCGCATTTTAATTAGTTATTTATATTAGTTTCACACTGATTTGCTGTTATTTTTAGTGTTCGTCTTTATTATCTATACATACAGTAGTGTGCAAAATTATGATGCACTCAGTACTTTTCACCATTATGCCATAGAACAATACAAACGTTTATTAAAAATGAATTGATCAACTGATTATTAGTTAACGATATCGCACAAAAAATTAGTCACTTGTGATATTTAGGGCGTATACCAGAGTGAACAAACAAGTATGGTTTCTACCTTTTTTTTTTAGCTTAGAGCAACAGTATTTCTATTTAAATGTATATCAGCTGTGACTATAGAAGCAAGGGTTTCCACCACAAAAGACGGGACACAGAAAAGATGTTAGTGAGTAGCAAAAAAGGCTAAAAGACATCCTGTTAGAGAAGTAGCTAAAGGTCCTCTTGGATAGCACAGTTGGTATTATCACCGTCCTCCACAAATCGAGGGGGAAAAGACCCGAATTCGAATCTCATCGATAACGTTAGGAATTTTTATGAGTCTTTTACACAACGTGGCTGAGTTAGTCAGTCTCAGACGAGGGTAACATGGTTTTTTCTCTCGGAAAATCGTTTTTTTCATCCAGTAAACACCAAATACACGCTGTTTACAGATATGATACATACGACGCAACATGGCATAAATTGCTAATGAGCCTAAAACCACTATAACAACAAATACAGCTACTTGTTGGTGCTCCCTCATGGTTTTAGAAATACCTTTTAGGAATGGTATAAACCGTAAATCAGCAGCAAAATTGTGGTTTAGCACAGAGTCTGTGCTAAGTGATCGTGATCAGGGATGAATAGTCTGGAAATTGAAAGTCTAGTAATAATCTACAAATAGATTAGTAATAATCTACAAATCGTGTCTAGTAAGCAAAAAATGATTTCGAACAAGACAAAACTGCTGAAAATAATTAACCAAGAACCACATCAGCCGATTTCTGAGAGAACACTACAAGAAGAGTTGCATAACACCGACGTCTGGAGTAAGGGTTCCCGAAATAGACCAAAGTTAACAGCTGCGCATAAAAAGGTCCTGCTAACATGGGGTAAAAGACACTGGCCTGTTGATTGGAAAGTGATGTGGTCTGCCGAATCCAAATTTGCTTATACGTTGATGAATGATGCAAGGCGCCGCGTTCACAGTCGAATGAATGAGGCATTTCATCTAGACTGTATGTAGAGTGGTGCACAAGCTGTTAGTGGATCAGTGAGGCTTTGGGAATGTTTTAATGATTATGAAACGAGTTCCCTATTTGAAATACCAATCAGGATGAATTAGGCTGGCTACACAAATGTTTTGAATGATCGGGTGGTGCCTCTTGTTGAACATTTTAGATTTACTCATGATTTCGATACTTCTGTATTCCAGGATAACAGCTATCTGGTTTACCAGGACTTCTGCTGTTTTAAACTGTCACGAGGAACAAGAGGAAATGATATTGAATTTAAAATGGCCAGCTAAGTTACTAGATTTAAATCCTAAAGAGAACATTTCCAGAACAGAAAATGAAAATACAACAACAAAACCAGAATGAATTACGGGCTCAGTTTTTCAGAATGGTCTAATATTGATATAAAACATTTAAGGGGTATTATATGAATCGCTACAATATTTAGAGGAGTTACACATTATTAATTGAAAAATTACCGACGTGACTAATTTTTTGTCCAGGGTCCTTATGTCAATATACCTCTGTTTGAAATTGAATAATGCATATCAGAATTGTATTTCCAATGAAGGTTATGGAAAATACCTAGAAATAAGTTTCGAGAGGCTGATTGTGGCTTCTGTATTACTTAGTAAGTTGTAAATAGAAGGTGGTTTATTGAGGCATTTGATATAATATTTCGCCAAAAAAAAAAAAATAAATAAATAAATAAAAGTAGCAAACTGTGAATTTTTGATCAATCTAGTAAGCCAAAAGTCGACATCTTAAAATAATCCTCTTCGACAATGGCTATCTTGTGCAGACAATCGTCATCATCCTGGTCTCATTAAACAAACAAATTGGAAATGCTAAACGATGGTGGTGGCAAGGAATTCGAAGCACTGAATTGCATTTGGAATTAATTAATCGAGAAATCATAAGAGAAGACTTACTCCTTCAGTTTTGAAAATTGTCTTCAAAGATGGAAGCCGACCGGGCTAGCCGAGTGGGTAAAGTACCTGCCCGGCAACCCAAAGGTCGCGGGTTCGATTCCCGTCTCGGGCTTGGATCAAAGTACTGCAAAAACCTTGGGAGGTGCAATATGGCCACAGAAGCCGATGCGCCAACAACTACCAAATCAAAAAAAAAAAAAAAAAAAAAAAAATCAAAGATGGATGCCAAATCGGTATGTGGAGGAGTGCTTTCAGTACGGATCCATTTGTGTTCTATGAAGTTTGTCTAAGTGCCGTTGACATCATTGATGCTATCCACGAAGTACTGTGATCCTTCGTTGCAGCAAGACAGAGGAAAGCCCTGCAATCTGCTACACTGCTCGACAAAATTAACAGAACAAAATGTTTTTTAAGAATATTTTATTGTGAACAGTGTCGCCGAAGGTGAATATTTGATATAATAGCCATCCTGGCATGCAAATTCAGCAAGACAGAGGAAAGCCCTGCAATCTGCTACACTGCTCGACAAAATTAACAGAACAAAATGTTTTTTAAGAATATTTTATTGTGAACAGTGTCGCCGAAGGTGAATATTTGATATAATAGCCATCTTGGCATGCAAATTCCGACTATCCAATAGAAATCGATCTACTACCTTACAGAGCTACACATTATGTAAATTATTCATGCCCATAAAAACACGGGTTGCGAACACATTACTTCATTCTCGTTTTTTTTTTTTTTTTTGCCTGTTCAGTGGGATTGCCACATCTCCTGTACTCAGGATGGCAAGTCATCGTCATTTCTATGATTCTTTGAGATGGCGGGCCGTTGGACGACTTGAACCCGGACAGTCGCAGGTGGAGGTGGCACGTTGTCTTAATGTGTCATGCAGTGTTGTGTCGGCACTACGGAAGCCCGGCGGCCAACAGGCCGGATGAACAATGGGCACAACAAACTACATACCACACAACCCATACATTATTTTTAAACCTCTGACATAGACAGGGTACTGTCACACGATACATAGAACATACGCGGAGATGGGAGAAATCCCTGGAGCCGTCTGACCCTCAACATACCTATACCTATGCAAGCAGTTTCAGGAGACAGGGACCATTACAAGAAGAGCTGGCCAAGGTCTCCCGAGGTCTACGTCAATCAGAACAGACAGCTATCCGGCTGTAACAGCAAGGCGAAATCTTGTCATTAGGTGTCTCTTGAGATTGCTGCAGCTACAGGTGAAAGCGTTTCCAACCGGACTGTGTTAAGATGGTTCAATTCAAATGGACTCTATGCAAGGAAGCCAGTGGTTTGTATACCATTAACCACTGCCTGATAGCCCTAGTAAGAGTCTTTTTCTGGTAGTAGAATCTGGCTGCCTCCACGTGGCTTGGGATGGGAGTCAGGGCGCAAGGAATCTGGTGTCCTTTCCCCCTCCCCTGGCTGGGTAATGTCAAGTGCTGGCACTCAACACTCAACACAACGTACATACACTAAACACACCTACACATATATACACTTGCCGGCCTTGGCGCTATGCCTTGTCAGTTGCATCGGCAGAGTAGAGGGGAAACCCTGGAGACCGCCATACAAGCACAAATACCTTAAATACAGTAAATCCTATTAACCCCAAACCACTGCAGAGGTCGTTGAAACTGGTGTCATGAACACGTGACTTGGAGCCCTGACAAATGGAGTACAATTCTGTTCTCTGATGATTCCCATTTCAGCCTACAAACAGATTCTAGACGTTATTTCATCTGGAGGCACCGAGGAATGCGATACCATTTCTCCAACATCAGAGAAATGGACACTTACGGTGGAGGCGATGTTCTCGTGTGGGGCTGCAACGGCTGCACCGTTATTCATGTTTTTGATAGGGGTACTGTAACTTCGCAGAGGTACCGAGAGCAGATCCTCGAACCCCATGTGCAACTTTTCAGGAGTACGGTTGGCCCAGATTTTATTTTCATGCATGACAATGCCACCGCATATAGAGATCAAGTGGTGGAGGAATATCTTGAAACTGAAGATGTCCAACGACAGCACGATCACAAGACTTAAATCCGATCGCACATGGTTGGGACGCCCTTGGCAGTCGCATTGCACGTCGACAGCCAACTCCTCGGTCACTTGGTGAGCAAAGGTCGGCGCTGGTGGAAGAATGGGGTTTATTGTCACAGAATCTTATCGACACCCTTATATCGAGCATGGTTCACCGCTGTCAGGCCTGTTTAGCAGTTGGAAGCATCATACCCCGTACTGATGTCATGTGACCATATTTTCAAACATATTGCATCAACTTCTGTAATGTGACCTTTTTGGTTATTCTTATACAATCCCTACAAATGACCCTTATATCTATACGTTTTTCGCTGTCTACTCATTTCATCATTATTGTACGGTACACCATCATAGCAAATTTTGTTCCACTTCATTGCAAGCTGCACGAGTTACACAACGTTTTCTACGTGTTCTGTTAATTTTGTGGAGCAGTGTATTTTAAAAAGACATTGCACACCTTGTCACAAAGCAAAAAAGTATTTTTTGGTTGAAATGTCATAATATTATGTGTCTGAAATTGCTTGTTGCATCACTGGACTACAGCCCAATAAAAAATAATTGGTCAACTATCGATCGTGTGCTGTCGAAATCGCCAGTGCGTTTGGTTCAAGGATTACAAGAAATGTCAAGGTTTTAGAGAAAACGCAGATAAATCTTTCTGTAAAGCTTTATTTAATTCATTAGTTAATTAAGTGACAAAGGTAAAAGTTGCGGTCATTACTAATGGTTTCTATAAACATCTAATATCTCGTTTTTAATAGTTTTCTTTTCTTTTTTAGGAAATAGCTATAGACCTCACTTGCAATAAAATGTTATGTGGGAACTTTTGCTAATTTCTTTTCAAAATTACGTAAGTGAAAGTATTAATATTATGTACATTTAAACTACAAGTTTCTTATTAAAATGAATTATAAATCAATTAATTTTCATGCATTTTTACATACTGAGACTCTACATCTTTGCACACTAATATATATATACTGGATTCTGTATATATTAAGTGTAATAGCATCACTAATACACAGCCATTTCTGAATAAACAGACTATTTATAAGGTGGCATCGTTTTAAGTTATATCTCATATTGTGAATACCTTCACAATGACTTGCCATGAAATTGCACTACTTTGAATAAGTAACGCTTCACCTAAGGAGAAGACTATTGTTATTTATTCTCAGATAGGTACCACCACCCAGACGGCACCATTTCAGGGCTATTTTTTATGTGTGGTATAATAACTCGACTATCCACTTGTCCCTATTAGACTTAGAAAAGCAAAAAAGTAGAGGGAAAGTAATGGTAGGAGTGGAAGAGGAAAAGAAACGGTGTAGAATAATAAAGGGACAGTAACTCCTTCAACTCATACCACTCAAAAATCCTCGAATAGGCAACGCTTCTCCAGTGGAGAAGGCTGTTGTTACCTATTCTTGGAAACTCCGGACATCATCAGGCTCCTCCTGGTGCCGTTTCAGGGCTATTTGGCCCTTCTTCAGTGAGTGGGTAGGTACCCAAGTGATGCAATGATGGCAAAACAGTTATGAGGTATAACTCCACAATATGAGAGATGCCTGGTGGTGTATGATGTATTTAGACTAAGATGCATTTAGGGCTAAAGCCTCAAGCTGCGAGCAAATTTAAACTATGTACTGTATATATTAAGTGCATATACTGGATTCTTATTTGTTTGCTTCATTTCGTTTTCGTTAAATAAAGCTTTTTGTCTTCAGATTAAGGATTTCGAATTCATTATTCATTTTCATTTTTCTTTATTACCATGATTTTTTTTTTATTTGAAAAGTTTGAGGGGCAAATATGACTTACAGAAAGAGATTTGTAAGAAACTCATTATCATGGTGCAAAATCCGTTTTTCTGGTAAAATATTCGGTCTTTTTTTAAAGAATGCACCGCCTTATACGTTTTAGCATCTGAGAGAAATTTAGAAGTGAGTTCTATGTGGCCATCCCCGCATATATATATATATTATATGTGGCCATCCCCGCATATATATACATATATATATATATATATATGGGGATGGCCACATAGAGTCAGAGGAATTTAAAGGTAGAAACAACAGAACAGTACTGTATTTAGCAGTCACACGAGCTAGAAGGGGGGTCAACTGAAATGCGTGTATTACTCTACCCTCATGTATGACCATTATTGGCCAAATATGCTGTCATATGCGGTAGCTCATTTGATAATATTGTTTTTATCCACACTCCGTTTTTAAAAATAAAGCCCTCAATCGTTATTCAAATACTACGCAGGATTCCATGTTATTGCATGGTTACAGCAAGCACCACTACTCCCTCGTGGCAATTATGACACATCTTATTTTCTTCGTGATTGCAGAAGTTTTGTCTATAGCCGAGATCTAGTTGTTTGACGTCAGAGATGAAGCCGGACGTAAATAACCTATATTATTATGCCGGAAAACCAAAATACTGTTTAGGCTTCCTCTTACAGTATGTGGTGATCATAGCTAGCACACGTCCGGATACCAATTTGAAACAGGGGACGTGCAAAACTTGTTACCAAAACAACAGCTTGTATAGTGAGCAAAACAGCATAATATTTAACTTCTAAGCATTCATTCCTTTGAAAAAATATTTATGATGTTTTTAATTATTTAAAACTGATAATATGAAATACATTTCCAAAATATTTTTGTGAACTTTCATCAACTCCAAATATTGTCTCATTGTTTTAGTAGTTTTATTTTGTTTTGTATTTTTTTGTAGTTATTTTGTTTTGTATTATCTGTAATTATTTTGTTTTGTATTTTTTGTAGTACATTTTGTTTTGTATTTTTGTAGTTTTGCTTTGTTTCGTAGATTTGCTTACTATTGTTTTGTAGTTTTCTTATATTTGCTTACTATTATGTTTTGTGTTTTTGCTTGTAGTTTATTAATTTCCTTTATTCCCAGTAAATATACAAACGCAGGTAAATACCCCTTTAAGCAACAGCATGGTCATTTACAACAAATCTATTCACGTCTAGTAACATGACTTGTATGGCAGTGAGAGGGAACAATGGTAAATTGGGGCGCTCCCTTCCGTTAAATAAAAAACAAAATGGCCTAATTAATAAATTATAAACAAACGCATTTTTAAAGACAAGTAATACTCATTACGACGACTAGTTATGAAGTTAATGGATGTATTTAAATAATACAACAGAAGTGCTCTTTGCTGCTTGCGACACACCCAGTTGATATGATCTCACTGAAACTCTTATGAGACACCATGACGTAATCTTGATATGTTTATAATTCTGATATGCTCAATTTTTTTTTTTATGTGGATGGTTCAGGATCTTTGAGTTCATTATTCCAAACATGTATATACTATTTCCAGAATGAAGCCTTTGTCCAACTTAAAAATAATACGAGGATAATTCGTAAATATACGTCTGACTTTTTTCCTTGTTAAACTTCAGATAAAAGATAGTGTCAATCATTTTCAATTCTTTGGTTAGAACTCGAAATGCTGCGCTGTTCCATTTAATGGACATTATCATCTAATGCAACGGTACCTAGTGGAATAGACTTTCCACTCACGCCCCTTTTGGTGTATTTTTTCCCCAGCGTTAGCAGATTACATATTTTACTTGTCCTTTGTCAAGGGATCCGCCCCACCACAGAGATATAGCGGGCGATATGAGAACTGGTAACTTTGGAGAAAGCATTGATAATTGTTTTCATGGTAACCGAATTCCTGGTCATTCGATATTTGTTTCCATGGTAACCGAATTCCTGGTCATTCGATATTTGTTTCCATGGTAACCGGATGGGAAGTTATTTGATATTCCTTTCCATGCTAACTGGATTCGTAGTTGTGATATTTGCCTATGTTGTAAACTAATGGTTTTCAACTTGTGTTTCTGGATTTCAGGGGATTCTCCCCAAAAGGATTCTCCAAATTTTCCATATAATATTTATTATCGATGCTTTATTTAACTCGTACCATGAAGAAGTTGGAATACTTTATGCCAAATTGATACCTGTTTCAGCATGGTTAAGATGAAATTAAATTCGAAAGAGATATGAGCCTCTAAAACTGATTAAAATGAAAACCACAGAGGAAAGTGCACCTTTCTTAAGTGTTCGTTATGGAGAATTGCTCCATATTTAAATTCATAGTCTAGAACCAAGAGTTCGAAAGGAATCGATTGGTTTATGAGTGATAAGAAGACGAAGAAGTACTATAAATATATGTGTCTTGGTTCCAATGGCGCAACTTGGACTTGCGCAACTGAACTCGGCCAACACGTCCAATTAACTCTAACCTCAGATTGACTCTGCCATAACATTAGTCAAATCATCTTCTAGTTATAAATTAACCACCTATGAAGCATTAGCAATAGAATGGTTAAAAATAACACACAGTTGTTAGTCCTCAACGCTAAACTACCTACAACCTTTTCGTTAATATGGAACTTAAATAATATAAAATGCCAAACGTGCATGTCAAAGTTGCACCAGAAGGACTAAGGTATAAGAACTAAGGATAGGATGAAGAAGGTATAATACACCTTCTTCACCTTATCACTCATGAACCAACTGATGACGTTTTTAGAAATTTCGAACTCTTAGTTCTTTGCAGTTCGAACTCTTGGTTTTACATTATGATTTTAAATACGGAGCAATTCTCCATAACGAAAGTTTGAGAAAGGTGCTCTTTCCTTTATGAGATTTGATTTTAATAAGTTTCTAAGGCTCATATCTCTTTCCAATTTAATTTCGTCTTAACCAGATGGAAACATTACCGGGGTAATTTCTGTTATGTAAGTTATTCCAACTTCTTTATGTCAACTTACTTCAGGAACTTAAGGTTATCCAGCATACAATTGTACCAACATACAATATATTACTCTTTAGAAGATAAGATTCAGCGTAAAATTTAGGTTGGCAGAAAGGTTCTGAGGCTGAAAAAAAGATCTAAAGCATTTGATTTGATTAGAATTTTTATCGAATCTTAATAAATAAAATGACTAACATCTTTATTATCTCTAACATCTATTCATTCCACAATTATAACTTCATATATTCTTTATTTATTGCCGTTGATGACGTCAGTAGTAAAAGAAAGCAAATATTAATTAAAATTAAACAGTTATGGCTGTGATTCGTAATGGCAAAATAGCTATGAATTCACAAAAGAATTTTTATGAGCTTTTAACATTTTGTAAATGAGTTTTTCCTTGTCTTTCCAGTCATTAGCTAACTAAAAGCATTTATTTATAGTACAAGCATTGGCAAGAGAGAGAGAGAGAGAGAGAGAGAGAGAGAGAGAGAGAGAGAGAGAGAGAGAGAGAGAGAGAGAGAGAGAGAGAGAGAGAGAGAGAGAGAGACTCAACAGCGAACCGGAAGGTTTTGTTTATAATCCACATGGCTCTTCTGAACACACACAAAAATACCATTGTCCAACTGTTATTGAATAAAGGTGAGGGAATTAGGAGAGTTTAATTACTCGAAAAAGATTCCAAGAACAGATATCAAACAAAATCCTGTGTGGGTAACCACAGCTTTTAGCTTCCCACGGATAGCAAGCCACGTGGTACTTCAAAGGGATGATGTCTCGTATCATTTGCAAGAACTAATTAAACTTACTGTTTGATTGGCAGATATAATTTGACAAGAACGTCTTTGAAGTGTTGACTTACAGAGACATTGGTATGGTATTTCCGCCAAGAACTCCTACAAGACAAAGGTGTGGGCCTATACTTAACTTAACATCTCGTGCTGTAAGTTTCGATTTTGAGTTATTTTCCCCACGAGACATGCCATTTAAAGATAGAATGAGAATAGTTTTAGACCCAACCTTCTTTTACTGTTTTGTTTACTGTTGTTCGAGAATTTAAAGGTCATATTCCAGTGATCATTAAGCAGTATCATGGTGCAATAGCTATCGTGTTTTTTTATGTATAATTTAAGTAATCATAGTTATAGAGTTTGCGGTATTATACACTACGCCTCTAGTGAGAATAAAAATTATTCAGGAAAGTCTTGCAGCTTTCTATACAGTCAACAAAACGAGGAAAAGAAAGCTCTGTTTTCGTTGCCAATGACATAGGGAAAACTGTTTATAGTAATTTTTAAGTTGAGCCACTCCAGCATTAATGGTGGTTATAACATTTTTTCATAAACACGTTGCATTTTCCTCCTTTATTATTTTTTTGGTTCTGAATAATCTTCCTATTTTTTATAGCTGATTCAACTGAAGGGTCTGCGCGTATAGCACAGTGGCATCGTCACTGTCCTCTCCACACCGGGTGGAAAAGGCCTGGGTTCGAATCCCGTCGATGACGCGAGGAACTTTAATGAGCTTTTTTCACTCCGTGGCTGAGTTAGTCGGTCTCAGGCGTAGATAGCAAGGTTCCCCCCCCCACAGAAACTGGGGTTTTTCGTCCAGCAAAACCGGCAAAATCGACCAGAGAATACTTGCAATTTACAGACATAATACATATACGGGTATATGTAAGAAATTACTCGAAGCCCTAATTAATAATTTGAATATTTGATTCACTGAAGGCGTCTCCCCATTTCCAATTGTCATCATGAATGGTTTGTATCCGGATTTTGAAGCTCAGTTGCGATATAAAATTCGTTCACCAAAAGTGGGCATTGTGATTAGTATCTGAAGTTACTATCCACGGATTTCAACATATCGGTGAGGTTTAATTTCAGTGGTAATCGCATTTGTAGTTATTTGATAACTGTGCGTAGGCTTCATTATCTCCGGTTATAGCTGTTCTGTGAACGATATCGATACCATCCGCGCCAGTCATAGCTATCGTTGGCCCATCTATCGAATATTTTAATTAATTCGGTGTACAATGTAGCAACACGGACTACGCAATTTAACTCTGGACTAATATGAATTTTTCGAGTACATTATTTCAAATTGATAATAACTACTCGGAAAATGCAGCAAAAACTAATTGATCGATCTTTGATTTTAACTTACAGCCAAATTGCCTTCCATAACCATTATTAATTTAAACTATAAGATCTTTATTTTATTTATTATTTGTGTTTGTTATTTTTTTTCAGATAAGATATCTCTTATAAATTATCTTTAGTTTGATACCATATATGGTGGATACAGTTCATCTTAAATTAGAGTTAGAAATTTTTACTACTGGATTGACATATAAGATAGAAACCCATGAAAACTAGCTGGATGACTCTGTCATTCAAAATGGAATTGACTAGAATAAAATAAGTTATGGAAATTAATACTAGTCCTAAGTGCATTCATGAATAGTTAAAAATTATTCTGGTTAATGGGCACAGAACGAAGATTGTTTTACAGAGGCTTCATTTTTAGAAACGGGAATACTTTGCTTTAAGAAGAAATAAGTAAAATATTTATATCCAGCTTAATTTTAGCTTTATTTTTATTTTTTCTGAACTTTGGAAGAATGGTGAATCTTATATAATCCTCTTTAAAGCAGTATAATTCTGGGGAAACAAGAAGCGGGTGCTGTAAGATACAGTCTTACAAGTCCATGTTGAAATGAAGTGTCACGCATGTTCCAAGTTATGTGGTATCAGACAAGTAATTTTATTTATAAAGCATTAGTGATGTTGCTGCCTTCGTATATCAAAAAGATTCCCCACAGTAAGAAAATTTTCATTGTGAAATTCAGCTACTGTTTCTGAAACAGTCTGGCAACTCGTTGCGCAAAGGAAACTGAGAGCGTGCAACTTCCAATTGAAGTGTTTCACAACTCACTCATCTTCATAACTACAGTCAAACTGAATTATAGAATTTATTATACGAAATAAGATATCAAGATAATAAAGGCTCAAGGAAATCCATCAGATGCATCTGTTATCTTGTTGCTTGGCGTGTGCTGAGACTCCATGTTCATAAGGAACGTTGTACAGTGAAACAATTAAGTCAACATATCTAAGAGAGGTCCATTTAAACTTGAAATACTGTATCTTATATCAATGGAAGCTTCTTTTTCTATCGTGTTTTTTGTTTTCAGTCTTTACAGCTAATTAATCTTTTCAAGATAAATCGACACTTGCTCTTTGTCAATATTAATTTACAGATACAGACTTAGTTTTTTTTTTACTGCTATACTCTTTATTAGCAATCCTAACATCCAAATTTAAGCCCCAAAAAATGGTCCTATATATAAAACTCAATCTGGCCAATATGTATAGATTTAAAAAACAAAACATTTCTGAATTTATTTAATAGTTTTTTGCCTAATAAAGTTCGATCCACTGAGTTTGGTGAACGTTTTCAGAAAATAATATTTATTTTTAAACACCATGGTGGCTGTCATAACCAATGACGTACTTTATTTTCAGTCAGCGTAGTCGGAAAAACGTTTGTGACTGTGAGAATAAGCTGCAGTTTACGTGGATAAAACAAATATAAATCTCTAAGGGGAAAGGTCAGGCCATAAGGAAGATGAACAAGACATTCCCACTCCTCATTAATGATCTCTTTGGATGCATACACTAAATGCGGCCTTGCTTTGTCATGTGACAGCGGTATCCTACGTCTTTGGCCGAAGCCTCTCTGCAAATGAGTCCCTAAGTTTTTTTCAGAAGTGTATAATAGCAACAGTGAGGTATTTCCAGGCTTTTGAAAGTGCCCAAAAGGAATATCATGACAGTTACAGAAAATCACCATTACAAATGATATTGTAAAGCCTCCGTGCGTGTCACAGCCTTCTGCTGTCCAGTGAGTAACGTCAGTTGACGGTTCAGTTTCGAAATGTTCCCTTGACGTTAAGTGCCTATATAGTGGTGGTTATTTAGTTCTCTTGTAATCGTTTCAATAAACGTACTTCTTTCATTTAAATTTAAAGACCGATGTTTCCTTAAACACCACAAAAATTTGGACCCTGAATGATTGTATGGAGTTATGCCGAGGCATCTAGACTCAGTATATCTTATCTATAAATTACGTATATTCTTCTAGTCGGTTGACTGATTCTTTCGAGATGAAAAACCCGAGTTTTCTATCGGAAAATAAAGAATATAAGCAATTTATAGACAAAATACAAGTATAATGTGATTCCTCACTGCATTAGTTGCCCAGCGTTTATTGTAACCAATCCAAAACCACTGTTGGAAGTTGGTACACAACAATGATGTTGAGTGTTTCCGACATATTAGCGCCCTATGGATAGCAATTACTAGTTATTCAAAGAGAATTTCCCACATGCTCGGTATTCCCAAAATCTGCATTGTATCGACTTTTCATATGCATAAAGATAAATGTTATTACCACTTTTAGTAAACTCCAGCCTTGAACAACATTAATGCTTGAATAACTGACTGAGTATCTTGGCGTCTGTGCTATTTCTGTAGACATGCATTTTGACTGGTCATTCATGCTGCCAAGCATGCAATTTTCAATTAACCTTTCGCTAGTCGTATGTTATGAAAAGGTCATGACATTTCTGAACTTCAAGGCTTCGCTCCCATGATTGAAAATGCCATGTCCTCTTCATACAACTGTTTTCTGTACATTTATATACAGTAATACCTCGGTTAACGAATCTTCTGAGAACGAAGCTCCTTTATAACGAAGCCAGCAAATAACACGCTAAGGTGCATGCGCAAGTTTGTAGTGGGGATTTTTGATGTACATAACTCGTTCCATGCTAATCGGAACGAGTTATGTACATCAAAATGATCATTGATACCGTGCGCACTGTATGTACATATAATACGTAGTTATTTTAATATATTTTTAATAAAATAATAAAATATTAAGTTGCCCAAATGACAAGAAAACGTAAAGCAATATGTATATAAACTAAAATGCAGATTATAAGGAGGATAGAAGCTGGAGAAAAGAAAAGCCTTGTCGCACAATCACTGGGGTTGGCACAATTAACTTTAAAAACAATTTTAAATCAAGCTAATAAAGTTAAGGATTCTGTGCAAAATTGTAGTGACCTTACCGCGTCTAAATTAACACGTACACGTAGTATCATTTCAGAGCACATGGAAAAATGTTAAATGTTTGGGAAGATGATATGACGCATACCCATATGCCACTCACAAGGCGGTAATTCAACACAAAGCATTAAAATTACTTAACCTTTTAAAGGCCCAGGAAGCTGAAAAAACACCAAGACTTTTTGTGGCTTCTCGCGGATGGTTTGAGAAATTCAAAAACGTGTAAGAATTTATAGCGTTAGATTGATGGCCTAGGCCGCAAGTGCTAACATCCAGGCAGCAGCAGAATCTCCTGCACAGCTGCAAGCCGTCGTGGAGCAAAGAAGATACCCGCCAAATTTGCTATTCAATGTGGATGAATGCGGGCTATTCTGGAAACGCTTGTATTGCAAAACTTTCGTCTCCCAAGAGCTTCCGAGTTTAAAGCAGTCAAAGAGCGAGAGGAAGGCTGCTTCCCAGTACCCGTCCAAGCCACGAGGAGGCGGGCTCAACTATAAACGTACTAAACTAAATGTAATATTTCCAGCACCCATAGGAATAAACGCAAGTCCTATGGGTGCCGCAGTCTCCTATAGTCACGTACGGTGGTGAATACCACAAAGAATCCCGCATCCACTGGAGAAAGTGTGATAGCAGTGGATGCCAGCAGTTCCCGTACCCAGGAAGCCCAAATCTGGGTACAAGCAGTTTAAAATCCCGTCTCTAATAAACTTGACACCAGCGAACCTGCCCCCTAAGGGCTAGCAAAAAAAAAAAAAAAAAACTGTTCTCAAGGTACTTACATAATTAACAATTTTAGGGAAAAAAATTTAATGGACAAAATATTATTACGTTTCAGAAAAAAAAATAAATAAACCAATAGACTAGGGCATTATAGCGACCTTTAAAGCCTGAGACGCAATTCTAGCCAGTTGCTTGAGGATAATGATGGTCAATGCAGTCTATAAAAGACTTCTGGAAAAAATACTACATTATGAAAGCAATCAGCAATATCAAAGAGGCCTGGAATGAAGTGACTGTCGTGTCTTAATGGTGTTTGGCGAGAAGTTCTTTTAGCCACCTGATGATGCAATAGTTTTTGCTTAAAACTTGTTAACTTTTAAGAAATCTTAGAGAGAAACTCTACTAACGTTTCCGCATTATCATTTAGTCGACAGGTTAAAATAATCACATCGAGCATAACAGATTATCGAAAATAATTCAACACGTATAGAATCCAAGAAATAAAGTGCCCTCTAGCGGATAAAATCATTTCAGCAGACTACAGAAACTCATAAATAATGGTATTAATAAAAACGAATTAGCCATTAACAGAAATTTATGATCATGTTTATCGCAGAATAGGAATATATTTTTTTTCATTTGAATTATTAAATTTATTTAATTCTCTATAGTAAAGTATTGTTTTTAAACAATTCTTCGCGTTTTCTTTTTGGCGAGTTTAAAACAAGCCTATGGGGGAGATAAGAATATATTTTGGTGTTCCTATTTGGTGCAGAAAGAAAGTAACGGTACTTGAGATATAAGCCCACGTAATGTACCAAGCAGCTGAAGTAAAAGAAGACAAAAAAAGCAACTAGAAGATACACTACTATCCCGCTCTATCAACCATGTAAGTGACTCTTGTGAACTCTTTCGGTATAATGTTATGAAAAGACGTAATTTTCCTAGAATGTGATCTGAGCTAAAGGACCCAGTTCAGAGAAACACGTCAAATCATTATGACTTGGGAACCAACGGAAGCGCGAAAAGACAGGCAGAGGAATGACAAGAAAAACGATGTGTGACAGGGACTGGAAAAATAAGAGTTTGTAGAATATTTTACTTCGAGGAAGTTTAAATTAATTTACTGCATAAATGCGACTTTATGGTTAAATTCCAAGAATACACTAAACATAAAATGTTATATTCATTTTTCCTTTCATTAATTTAATATCTAACAAAGCGTAGGAATAAAATGATCCTATTATGGAACAGAAAGTCCATTTCGTCAGAGTTTGGTCAATGCCATTTTGAGTTCTCTCAATGTTTTAGATATATTTAATGGCGAGTTCATGCACACTTGGTACAGTCAGAGCCGGAGCAAGGGTTTCATGCGCCCTAGGCGAGACTTAAAATTTGCGCCCCAGTTAAATTCTGTACCATCCATCCGTCTATGTATACATCATATAATATCCGCTTATCTATCTACCATAAAATATTATCCCTACATTTTCTATTAATATTTTAATTAAATATCAAAATGATGCGCTGACAAAGCAACTCCGAATGTCATAAAACCATAAAGAGGATTATATTGTAAATCAATCTTTTTTTAAAAATATATGCTTAATATTTGTATTAAGCATATATTTTTATATATTTATATAATGATATTTCTTTATTTAGAAATAATTATTACCTTATTTAATTTAAATAATCATTTTTATAACCACTAAAAAAAATTACATTTTGTTGAAATGCGCGGGCCGGCTCTGGATACAGTCAAGATTACAAATACGACTGAGCTTTTTGTTATTTGTTTATTTGTTTATCTGATCGTTATTTCGATCTCTCTCAGTCAAGGTATACCGAAAATAATGGATAATACTTGTATTGGGCCCTCGTGCACAGTTTATAGGATCGCCCTCCTCTCCACACTGTGCAGAAAAGATGACGCGAGGAAGTTTTCTGGACCTTTTTCACAACGTGGCTGAGTTAGTCGATCTCAGGCGAGGGGAGCGTGGTTTTTCTCCCAGAAGCTCGGGTTTTTCGTCCAGCAAACAAAAAAAATCAAACTCAGAATACATGCAATTTACAGACAATACAAGGAGCAATATGGTCTTAGTCGCTGGCCTTCATAAAACCCTACAACAACAACATCAACTTGTATTGTTCATTTGGTTTCCAATTTATTAATTCGCATAGACTTCTTCGTTATAGACTTTAAGCTTACTATAAAAGATGTTAAGATCCATTGAGTTTTATAGATCATTGAGTGTTTTCGTGGTATACAGATGTACAGATGCGAGTTTGAATCCTAAATTGTGGTATGAAGTTTTCTAGAATTACTTGAAAGGAGCTGAATTAGTTACTCTTCGGCGGAGGTTGTGGTGAATTTTTTCTGGAAATTTCCTATTCCGTACAATTACATAATCTACTCAAAGAGCCTATCAATCAATAAACTCACCATATTGGTCTGAGAAGTTTATCCTATCAGTTTACGAACTTCCAAGTGCCTGTGATATGAACTTAGCAGTTAGTAAACTGACAGTGACTTTAAACATAGTAAACGCCACAGAACAATTTTAATATGGGATACAGGATTGTCCAAAATTACACAAAGCCATTAATCAGTAGTTTTATTGGGTCGTATAATAAAAATGTTGAGGACAGTACATATAAGGAAATAATGATGTACTTCTCTGAGCTTGCAACTTTCTCATTATTATGCATTTGTAGTATAAATTTTCTGCATTCCAGGTTCCATTAGAAAACCGATTATCACTCTCCATAATTTGGGTTCAATTCTTATTGATAGAAGTAGGACTTGGTTTTAGGTGAAGAGGTCAACTCACTCTAGCACTTTTCAGTGAAAAGTGAGAAATATGAAAATCGTCTTAGACCACGTTCCTAAAGTTTTCCACCAAGACACATTATTTTTTCGAGAATGAAAGAAGGCAGACTGCCATATGTAGTAAGGGAAGGTGTTTCTCAGAATGGCCATTCTGCAAATAGGAGACTTTTATACCTCTGTGAGAGCAGCTGCCTTTAGAACTCATTAAGGAAAACAACTCGCAGGAAGTTGTAAAATCGTCTTACTTGATGGATAAGAGGACACTTCGTTGTATAATTCCATTCACATGTATAGGCCTGCACTTTTAGCTTATGCAGTTTATATAAAAATGCTTGTACACTGAATGTCAACTTTATTAGGTACATCTACCATTTTCATGTATTGGAGCGCTACTTCAGTAACAGCGTCACGTGTTCATAACACGTGATATAAAGCAGGTGGGTAGACGCGAATGGATGTTTTAAGTAAGTAATGCAGCGCGGGAATATACAAGATGAGACAAAAGATTTAATTGACTTTAACGTTGCATGGTAATCGGTGCCAGATGAGCCGGTATCAATATCTCGGAAACTCTGCTGGGGCTTTCGTAAGACTACGCGTTATTTGGTATTAGACCAATCTCGATACACTTGAGTTGTCTCGGATGTATCGAAATTAGTCCTATAACCAAATAACATCCAGTTAACGTCGATCTTATAGTCAGAAACAGCTCGTTGATGTGAGAGAGCAAGAGTTGTGTAGGGTAACAGAAATGCTTTAGTTAACCAAATAACAACCTAGTACAGCCGAGTAGTCAGGATCGGGAGTGCAATAGCACACGCTCTTTGAGTAGACCGGGGTTCAAGCCCCTGACTGCTGAATACGGTCGATCTGCCAACCCGCACTGGACCAGCGTGGCAGATTATGGTCCATTTCCCTCAGCATGAATTGTTGACGAGGCTTCCATTCTGCAGTGGGTTTATAATGGCTGCAGTTTACCTTCTTTTCTTTTTTTTTTCCGCAGCAGTATAATTAAAGTGCGAACTTCACAGCGCACAACTCGTCGTGCCCACAAACGATCGAACCGGGTTCTCCTCTTCTCAGCAACAAGAAGGTACGGCTACCGTGGACTCAGGAACATCAACATTAACCAATCCTCCATATTATTGCAAAAACAGCATGAGTCAAGACACATTTACTAACAGATGTCAACAATGCAGGTAGTGGTGGCGATGTAATGGTGTGGGGAGTGTTATCATGGTGAACGCTTGCAACCTTGAAGTAACCTTTGAATGCTAAAGATTATCTGTAACTTGTTTCTGATTTTCAGATAACCTTGGCTCATTCCTTGATGTCTGCAATGTATTCATCTTCTGGTCTCGACCATATTGAGAATAAAAGGATGTTTATGTGTTTATTTATCTGCAAATGAGTTCTTCCAACAGGATAGCGCACCATGTCACAATATCAGAATTAATATTAGTAGTGGCAAGCAAGTCAGTGCCGGGCTAGGTTAATCGGTAGAGCACCATATTCTTAATTTCGGCGTCGTGGGTTCGGGCCCTTTAACTTAAAACGTAAGTTTTAATCCCGGCTTAGTGCCGTGCACCTTACAATAAAGACCATATTTGTTTATTTTTTAAATGTTGCAACAAAGCAAGCTTATAAAGCATCAGCCAAAAAAAAACTACCCACTTCCACAACAGATGGATTTTGTTCCAACAATCATCCACCTGTTGGCTGGAGACAAACGTCCGCACATTTATCCTGCAACCATTCTTCCTCGAATGAATTTAAAACCCCTCACACGTATAGTCTGAGCAAAATGGTTAATGTCAAGATTTATGTCATTAATCGGCACTTCCTCAAAGAAGTTCAATAGTAGATGCTGGAAGTTATACCAAGAAAATGTCCGAATAATATTATTGCTCATGTCATTCTGAATGAGTGATAATTTCAGCGAGGTAGAAATCGTAAGGAAACAGATCTGGCATTAGATCTAGGTCCCTGCGGTTTCTTCGTCTTCACACTAAACATTTTCACTTAAAGGGTCGGGATGTCACGACATTTTAGAGATCTAAGAAAATCGTAGGATGGCGATCTACTGAAGAAGACCACAAAAAAAAAAAAAGGGGCTCTATAGTGTATATCGTGGGGGCTATTCCGGTAATAGCATGGTTACCCGCTAAAGTATAACATATTTTTAAATACAATGTGAGAACTCTTTATATAACTGATACATCGTATGTTGTATATTTTTACATTGTATACAGTACTGATCCACGGTCTATACACTACACTGTATTCTTCCCTTTACCATCATCATTTCTAGGGCCTTCATGTTGGTAGAATCGCTGCCATTCCGCATGCTGGGTGGAAAAAGCCTCAGTCGAATCCCATCAATGACGGGAGGAATTTTTATGGGCCTGGGCCGACTAACTCAGGGCATGTTGCTCTGTGTATATTGTGTGTACCTTGCATGTGTTCTGAGGCCGATTTTCTGTTTACTGGACGAAAAACCCAAGTTTCCAGGAGAAAAAACCATGCCACCTTCGCCTCTAGTATCTACGGGGTTCGGACTGAGGTCTTTTCCACCCAGTGTAGGGAGGACGGCAATCCTATCAACTGTGCTACCAACGAAAACTTTGTGATGAGTACAACATAACAAACACCATCTTAATATTTCTTATATAGATTATTACAATTTGATTATGAAATTCTTCTGATGATTATGGCAATTTAATGTCTTACTAAGGATTACAGCGAACGTTCAAACTTCTTAAAATTTTTTATGTACTGATATTTTACCACAACTTATGAGGATGCGTATAATTTATGCATTTTTAATGAACTTTATAAAAAAAAATAATATATCCCCTTAATACCACAATGAGCAACTATTTCCCTCTTAGTACAGTACTATAACCTTAAAATTAGACAGTAGATGTTGGCCGTCTCTATCTCCATTGCACCTGTGAAATTTTCTTTAATAAATATTTTCTGCACTAAATAATTGCAATCATCACTTTAACGGCTACCATAGCCGAGTGGTCCAATGTAGTACAGTTGGTATAATTGCTCTCCTCCCACAATTTTTATCGGTCCTTTTCATAACGTGGCTAAGTTAGTCGATCTCAGACGAGGACAGCATGGCTTTTTCTCCCTGAAACTCGGGTTTTTGTCCAGCAAATAGCAAATCGACAACAGAACACGTGCAATTTACAGACATATTGTATACAGTGTAATATGGCCTAAGTTGCTGATGCACCTAAAGCTCTACAACAACAACAACAACAAAAACGGAACACGCATTTAAGCTGACGGTGTTTCAACAACTCCTGACTGCTAAATACGGTGATGTTCGTGTATTCCCTCTATTTGTGAACTCCTCTGGACTATAAAAAATATTTATATCATACAAGGAATATGTCAGGGACACTAAACTGTGACATGAGTACAAGCATGCGTATTATATATATGCTAATAATCTTGACAAGCGTTAATAATCTTCTGTTTATAGGACTGACAAGAGAGAGAGAGAGAGAGAGAGAGAGAGAGTTTTTGAGGAAGAACCACTTCATTTATCTGTCGTTTCTAGGGTGAAATTAAGAAAATGTTCATAGTTGGCTGTTCCTAGAAAATTTCTCGAAGTCTGCGAGCAGTTGCTTGGATACCACTTTGGTCACCAGCGTCTAATGGTGCCCTATTGACAAATAACTAACTTGTCACATCTTATCTGTCTCATGGGCTTCCAAGCAAAAATGTCACGTGATCGGAAAGACAACAAATGCTCTCAAGACTGTGGAAACATTGCTGACCTTGAGTCTCGTAATCCTGTATGGCCACCCACTTCACAGTTATTGCGCATTTACGATCTACCTACTCGTTTCTCTCGAGTCTGCAGCTGTTGAGCTTCCATGGTCTCTTGAAAGCTCAAAATGGAGAAATATATTGAACTCTTTTTACAAGTTCGTTCTCTCTGGTTCATTGTTTAATCCCTCTGATGAGAAAAAACTTTCTTAATTGTCGACTGCTGAAACCTGTGGCAAGTGACAGAATAACACATTCACCCGGAAAAGTTAAAGGAACGTAGCCGAATCTGAGTTAAAGTAGACCAAAGCTGCACCAGGAAGATATTCTAATCAAGAAGTAACTTTGGCCACTTTCATTTCAAAGGCGCTGTATTTATCAAAAGATTTCTTAATTTCACCCTAGAAACGAGAGATAAATGAAGTGGTTCTTCCTCAAAACTCTCTCACTCTCCCTCTCTCTCTATTGTCAATCCTACAAGCAGATTATTAAAGCTTGTCAAGATACAATTTCTGGCATTTATATAATTTCTTCGATTAATCAGCCGAGAAGAAATCTCAAATACTTTCAGCTGTTTTTTCTTTTTCTGTTAATCACAGAAAAAGAAAAAAACATTTAAGAAATAATCTAAATAATTAGTTAACTACATTAACTATGCGTTCATTGCACACTTGGAAAGCTTAGATCAATTCAAAATGGTGGAATCAAAACGATCTTATTCAAAAATTCAGAGCCTCTTACAAATATAAATATTACTTACATTCTTTATTCTTTCTCTTTTAATTATCTCTTAAAATAAACGTATTAAGTTTTCGTGCTTAGAAAATAATCATACTAAAAGCATAACTCAAAGTATCTCTCAACGTACATTAAGGAACTGGAACTTACTATGATGAATCCATTCATAGCTTGTTAGCGCGTATGATGTTTCGTGTATTTTTAGTCTTTGGGGAAATCTCTCAGTACAAGGGTTGTGGAAGAGTAGAATGCATGTTTTCTTCCAGGTATAATTAAGGACCATCGAAGTTAAAATTTTATTACTAAGGAACTCCTCCCTCAAAAATAATTAAATAATTTTTCTGATTCAGAAGTTTACTATGGGTGTGCGCATGCGGGTGACATTATTAGAGAACTAATATCCACGTTTTGTCTTTAAAGAGTTAGGAAAACGCAAGCCTAACTGAAGACATCGCGTGCTGTTTTACACCATGTCAAATCTGCTGTCTGAATTGAACAAGCGTGTGGCTCATTTATCATTTATTGCGTTGCTCAATGCGCTGCTATTTCTAGCCACTTCGTGACTGCCACGAATTATATATGATGCGAAGGAAGGGGGTAGAAAATACTTGTCGCAGGAAAAGAGAAGTGAGAAGGCTTTTTCCTCATCAAAGAGGTTATCGTGTTGCAAGTGACTAACGTTAAAAGCATCTATGTGACGCCCATTAGCCTCGTGCGGATTATTTTGCATTATTTTTACATACTGTAAGATCCCGAAACACTGATATTATGCAGTTCGAATCTTTTTCATGTTTCTTCCTGAAAAAGATTCATGGAAAGACACGAGGAAACGAACCACTCTGTTTCTGAAATCTTTTACTTGTATTTCTGTACGTTATAATGTTATTCGGCAATTTAAAATGCTGGGCATCAATAGTGGCAATATATTTAGAATTGCGCATTTATCTTCTGGTGGCAGCAAATCCTGTTATTCGAATCCACTATTAATCCGAAAATTAAATACTTGGGATGCATATGGTATTGTGATAGTTGTAGGACCTCTAGATTACTCTAGATTATAGTGGATTACTGTCAGTCTCTTTTGGATCCAGAGACAATCCTTTCTGAAAATCCTACAAATAGTTTGGAGAGATTTGCGTTCAAATTCTAGTTAGAACAGGACGAATTTTTAAAGGCCTTTCCAATCAAAGCAGTAGCTGTCTGACTTCAGGTGGAAAGAGTAGAGACCTTGTCCAGTGAGGTATTTCAGGTTTGTCGGTCCATACAGCATTCACATCTGCCCTTAAATACATGCTGTATATTACAAAGCCGAGGTATGCTCAGAACTATTCGGATTATGCTCGTGGTTGAGGCGCATTACAACGATGCATAATGTGTTTAGACAGGTCTCATCAAAATTTCGGGTGGAAGTGCGACGAGCGCTTGTGTGTCAAGGTTTAATTTAAAATCGGAGAAACCGAAAGTAAAGCATCTGATCTTAAAATTGATGATGAGAGCCTTGTCGATCAATTTGGCCCTGGAGAGATTGTGCAAGGGGTAGAATTTTTTTCAGCCTGGTCTGTGCTTGTTCACAGGAGAGACTGTTTCTACAGGGATGGGATACACTTAAATAGAAAGGGTGCAAGAATCCTGATATTTGCTGATGCTATCAAGGCAGTGTTAGGTTGGTCGGAAAACTGCTAGCCATTGCCTTGCTTTCCAAGCTGCTGGGAGTCATAGTGGAACAAGTAAATACATGGGCTGTGTTGGGGTAACTAAGAGTGGGAACAGGTGCATGTATACTTGCGTGTACACCGATGATAGGAGTATATAGTTAATAAATTTGATGAGCTTGAAGTGCTAGTCAAGACATCAAAGGCAGATATTGTCGGGATATCAGAGACGTGGTGTCACACAGACATAATGTGCAGAATTGAAATTTGGGGAGTACAATGTGTACAAGAATGATAGACAGGACAGGAAGGGAGGAGTGGTTATACTGTTAGTTAAGAAACACATAAAATCTAAGGAAGTGCATCCAATTAATGTTGGTGGACAATGCAACGTTGAGTCTGTTTAGTGTGCACTGGGAAAGGAAAAATGAGAGTAGGTGTGTGTGTTACAGGCCTTATGAATCTGATGAGTATAATGAGCAATTGTGCAGAGAAATAGAGTGGGCCAGTAAATCAGAATGTCTTATAATGGGGAATTTTAACTTTCCTGATATTGACTGGAACTTGAGTTGGTCACTCGCACACTAGCAAGACTTTTGTTTATTTATTGGATGACTGTTTTCTACAGCAGCATGTTCGAGAGGCAACCAGAGGGAGTAATTCTCTTGATCGGATTATCAGTAGTGATTCTTCATGCATTAAGAATCTGCAGATAGAGGAACCACTGGACGACAGTGATCACAATGTATTGGTGTGGGAATTACTTAAAGATGTAACTGCCATCAAGGCTAAAGGGAAGGTCTTTAGCTTTCGTAAAGGTGACTATAGGGGTATCAGACAGTTTTTAAATTCTGTAGAGTGGGATCAACCGATGATGTTACCAACGTTGAATTCTAAATGGGGACCTTCAGGGACTTAATTTTGGAGGCTACTAGGCTTTTCATTTCAACTAAGAAATACTGTTCAAGGTTTAGGCCTAAATGGATGTCAGATGAATTAATGAGGCTCGTGGCAGAGAAAAAAAAAATGTATGGGATGCACATAAAGTATCAGATGACGCAGAAGCCTATGGCAGATATAAGTTTGTCTGAATCAAGCCACAAAGAAGGTTAGGCAGGCGAAGGCAGATTACGAGAAATCACTGGCAAAGGATGCAAAGAAAAACAGCAAAGAGTTCTTTGCTGGAAAGGGATGAATCAGATTAGACCACTTAATATAGATGGGTTGACTATTGATGATCATGCTTAGGTAGCTGATAAACTGAATGAGTATTTCGCATCTACATTCACACACGAGGAGTTATTCAATGAGGGGAATGCCAGAGGTTTATCCAACTCTAACAGGGAGCTAAGTGATTTTGCAATAACTGAGAGCAAAGTGGAGGAGAAATTTTTGAAGTTAAACATAAGGAAGGCACCTGAGGTGGACGGGATCTATCGAGTTATACACTGGTGTGCAAAACGTAAGGACCAGTCAGGTTTTCACTTGTAGTTTCTCATAGGAGTGGCCTGGATATGGGAAAAGCATACCAAAGGAACCTACAGAAATGATAAAGGAAACATCACCGACACAACAACGGAAACAAAACGGTACAGAGGGACTTTATTCAAAAATGGCAACATAGCACTGGCTGCCATGATAGAAATGCATCACTGTCAAAAATAGAACAAAGGGTGGTTCTCAGTAGGAGATATGGCCACTCCTAATGTCGATGCAGGCTTTGCACTGCCTGTCCATACTTAGAATAATGTTGTTGATAAGTTCTTGCGGGGGTGTGTGGGGGTGCGGTGTAATAAGTTCTTGCAATGGGGTGTGGCGTTATCATCCATAAACACGAACTCGGGGCCAATGACACCTCAGAACAGACGCACTTGGGGAAGGATTACCTCAGTACAGAAGCGCGCAACGGTTACAGTACCACCTTCCAGTATGTGGAGTTGTGTACGTCCATCCAAGATAACGCCCCCCCAGACGAGAACAACTCGACCGCCATATCGATCCCTTTCAATGATGTTTGCGGGATGATACCGTGTGCCAACCTCGCGCCAGATTAGCTGACCTCCAGAATCGCTGCTGAGACTGAATCTACTCTCATCAGTAAAGAGTACCTTACCCCATTGCGCTGCTGTCCAGTCCTTGTGTTCGATTCACCACTGTAAACGGTGTCTCCGATGGGCAGGCGTTAAAGGGACACAGCATACTGGCCGTCGGGCAAACAGTCCACCTTTGTGGAGTCGCCTAGACATAGTAAATAGCGATATCCTGCGTCCTGTGCCGCTGGTTTGCTATGGACCCCACTGTCTGGTGTAGATCCCTTTTGGCCTATATAGCGGACATCACTGGGCGTTGTTTTTCGTGGACGACCACCATTAGTCCTTCGAACAGCTGTACCTCTCTTTCTGAAGGCCGACCACGCACGTGAGACGATGCTATGGGCGATACCGAACTCTACAGCCACGCTCCTCGCATTTCGAGCTTCCGAATTATTCAACCCCAGGTAAAGTCATCCAGATGTTGTCTACTGGCCATTTCGTTGTCTGTAGCACTGTATGAAACGAATCGAATGTCTGTAACAATCGTGCTCATCATTCGGTAATTTTCACATAACTGCTGAACTGCTGCTTTTATCTGTTTATGTGAGCAGTCTCAACATGATTCAAATTTTGCATGTGCAACAGCTTTCTACTGAACGGCCACAGTTATGCAAATCCCCACAGGGTGTTTCGTTTGATTTTGTGGTTGTAACCTTTAGAAATAGTGTTGGTCCATAAGTTTTGTACACCAGTGTATTTAAGGAGGTAGCAAAGGAAGTAAGCAAACCCGTAGCCATAATTATGAGAGCTTCCTTGAACTCAAGGGAGGTGCCCATGGACTGGAGGTGTGCAAATGTATCACAATTCACAAAGGGAATTCAAAAGGTGACACAAGTAACTATAGACCTGTTAATTTAACGTGTGTTCCGGGAAAATAATTGAGTCACTGGGTAAAGAAGCATTGCAGGATCATCTAGACAAGACTGCAGTAATAGTTAAGACACAACATGGGTTTATTAAAGGGAGCGCTTGTCTGACCAATTTGATTGGATACTATGATGTGGTCACAAAGAAACTGAATGCCAAAAATAATTTTGATATCATATACTTGGATTTCAGGAAAGCTTTTGATACTGTTGCACGTGGAAGACTGCTGTACAAATTGGAAAGGTATGGCATTAAGGGTAAGTTGCTACAATGGATACAGGGATGGTTGAGTGGGAGATGACAGAGAGTGATAATCAATGGATACTGCTCTTCGTGGACAAATGTTATTAGCGGAGTTCGATGTTGGGCCCATTATTGTTGTTTTGTATATTTAGGAATGATATTGATGAATGTACATCAGGATTAATGTCCAAGTTTGCAGCTGATACAAAGTTTGGCAGGTTTCTTAACGACAGTAGAGACAGTATGCTACTCCAACTGAATCTAGATAAGTTGGGCAAATGGGCTGAGAAGTGGCAACTGAAGTTTAACATTGACAAATGCAAAGTACTGCATATGGGTAGCAAGAGAATTGTACCAACTATGTAGTACTACACTTAGGGAAGTGGAAAGTGAAAAAGAGCTGGGGATAATTGTGCAGTCAAATATAAAGTTCGCCAACAGTGCAGATGGGCTGCCAGGGCAGGTCATGGAGTCTTATCAATGATATATAGGAATTTTGCCAGCAGGGACAAGTTGGTGATTATCCCGTTGTACAAGGCAATGGTTAAGCCACACCTAGAGTACTGTGTACAGATCTGGGGGGCTTCATTTTAGGAAGGATGTAGAGTTGCTATAATGAGTACAAAGAAGGGCAACAAGATTGGTCAGGAGAACAAAGGGGTGCTCTTATCAAGAAAGGCTTAAATTCTCCAAATTGCAGCGCCTGGAGAGAAGACACCCGCGAGGTATTTAAGGCCTTGAATGGGTTGAGCAAGTTGAATGCTGATGGGATTCTTCTTCTTGCTCAGATTATGAACCACAGGAGGCATAGATTCAAATTGAGGAAAGGCAGTTGTAGAATAGATGAGCGGAAATTTGCGTTTAGCCAACGGGTAGTTGCTTGGTGCAACAGGCTTCCATCTTTTGTTGTGAAAGTTGATAGCCTAAATAAATTTAAGGCTGAGCTGGACAGGCATTTGTAACGAATGGAGGGGTGAATGCTCGTGGTTGAGTCGCATTACAACAATGAATAACGTGTTTAGATATGTTTCATCAAAATTTCCGGTCGAAGTGCAACGCGCGCGCGTGTGTCAAGGTTTACTTTAAAATCGGCGAAACCGCAAGTGAAGCATCTGATCTTAAAATAGCATATGGGAACTCAATGGATCCCAAATAAGTTTTCTCGATTGACACCGTCGTGTCAGAGAGGATAAGGGGCTGTCGAAAGTAATCCAAAATCTGGACGACCTTGAACTTCAACAAATTATGAAATCGTGTCGCGAGTATATGCTTTGGTAATATTCTCGCAAACAAAACAAAATTATTATGCAGCGGTCGTCTAGGTGAAGACTCCTTCTTCCCCAATCAAAACTTAGCGACAAGTGCACAGCATGACAAAGGACATGTCGGTAGAATTTTTTTTTTTTCCCCCGTGAGGGTGTTATCCACCACCAATATTCTCGAGGGAGAAACAATTAATAGAGTTCTACACTGAAATTCTCAGACGCCTTCGTGAGCATTTGAAAAAAAAACAAACAAAAAAAAAAAACCCAGAAAAGTGCTACAACAGATGATTGCTTCACCACAACAATGCACAATCTCATTTGTCGCTACTTGTACAGAGATTTTTTTTTTTGTCCAAATGAGGAATTGCTTAAGTCCAGCAAACCTCGATTTTGTCGGGGGAAAAAAAAAAACCGCATTCTCCTATAATGCACAGCGTTATCAAGAATTAAATAGCGAAATTGCTAGAAGGTACAGTAACATGTAGGCCTCTGTTTCTGATGTAAACGTTATGCAAGTAAATAGTAATTGCATTTTGAATTGCGAGTTAAGAAGACTGAGGCTAAAAACGAGCATGCAGTTTACAGGTTGACCCAACAAAGGAACAGATAGAATAAGTAAATAATAAATGAAGATAAAAAGAACTTACAGTTTCTGAAGTCAAACTAATACCTAAAAACATAGGAAATATTAGCACCTAAATTTAGAATAATACAACGACCACAGGGGGAGAAAATAAGAGTTATCAATAAATTCTAGAAAAAAATATAAATAACTATGTTGTCAATGTTTAATTAAATGCATGGTAAATATGGTCAGCATATAAAGGGAAATAAAGAACTAACAAAGTATCAACATAAAAGATACTAAACTTTGGAAAGAGAGAAAATTGATATAGCAAGAATATGACTTCTCATTACCCGTTCGGAAAACTAATGGATCACGAGAAATAAAAATCTATCGAAATCTATCAGAGGTATAAACGGTTAGCTTTAATTGAAATATCTTATTTCTAATAATCAAGTATCTACCAAAAATATCCGGACCCATTTCTTGATAGTTAATCACGTCCGACCAAAGCACCACGTGTCAGATACAACTATAAATATGCTCGTTGGCTTTTGAGGGGACGGTAGTACGATTGCGAATGCAAGATGCCGCGATCGACAGAGGTTAACAGACTTCCATCATTATGGGGAACCACATAAGCTATCAAGGACATTGAAGATCCTTCGGTCGACGATTGGTGATGTGATCTGCAAATGGAATCGGACTAGTGCTAAAACCATCTCGAAATGACCCATAAATACTTCGAAGCTGATGGAACGTGATAGGAGGACCCTGCAAAGAACCGTCTGCTCTACAATTCTTTGCAGGGTCCACATAGGCAGCACACATAGGCCCTCAGTGACACGATTGGAACACATCAGCGCTAGTACAGTGAGCAGGACTCTGCATGATATGGGTTATCAAGGTCATGCAGCCATTCACAAGCCACCAATTACCCCGACTAATACCAGATGCCGTCTAGATTGGTGTAAGGCTTGCCGTTTCTGGACCGTAGACCAATGGAACGCTATGTTTGGAGTGACAATTAATGGTTCATGGTCTATTAGTCTAACGGTCGTGCCTTGTGTGGTAGACGCTTGAAGACGGATGCCTACCGGAGTGTATTATCCCAACCATGAAGTTTGGTGAAGGCAGCGTGATGGGGCTGCTTTTCATAGTTTGGCCCGGGAATATTGATTTTTTTGGATAAAACCATGAATGCTAAGGTCTACCTAGACGTCCTGGACAATAGTGCATTATCTACGTGGTGGCAGTAAGTTGTGGAAGGCTCATATCTGAATCACCAGGACAACACTCCATCATACTGCTCGCATTATGATGGACTGGTTTAAGGACATAAACGTTGAAAGGTTGGACTCTCCAGCCCAGAGCACCGATCTAAATCCCACAGAGAACCTCTGGGATTCAATTGATCGTCGGGTGTGTGTGTGAGGAGAGACTGCTCAAGAAACAGGGCTCAAGAGATCACCGCTTTGAAGGTCGAATGGCTGAAAATATCGGAGGAAACATACAAAGAGCTGAGGGGGGAAGTGCTTAACAGAGACTAGACGCTGCCGTAAAGGCTAAAGGTTTCATCACACGTTATTAGTTTTTCGACAAATAGTGGTTATTTATAAATGTGTAGATGCCCGGATATTAATGGTAAAACAGTGCGCGCGCGCGCACACACACACCCTCCTTTTGTCCCCATGTACGAAGTAATTCCAGTAATTCATATTTATTCCATTTTTTCGTGAGTTACTGCTTCCATAAATTTAAGTTATATTAATGAAAAGAAACTGGAGTATGGAGTTTTTTAAGCAGTATAGAAAAAGGAATAAAAAATCTATATTTGTGTAATTTATTTATTTATTTGTGTAATCTAACCAATAATTTATTTTTTGGTTAGATTTGGGTGCTATCGAAAATCGACGGAATTTATAAAATTCCTTAGTTATCGATGGAACTCAAACCTACAAAGAAAATAAATGACAGAACTCCAACCTAATAAAATAAATTTAAATTGCAAACTAGCTTTTTATCCTTGAAATGTTCTGTTTTTCGAGTTCTAACCACTCTTCCTCTGACAGGTCTAATGTCCCCTTTATTTGTCCCCTCCCACAGATCACTGCGCTTATCGTCTTCAACAAGACGTTTAACGTGAACTATGGAAGATGACATCTCCACAGGGGCTCACATCTGGTGAGTTTGGGTTTCGAACATCCAGGATCCTGAGCTGGATATCATCATGCTTCTCTTTCTTGGTGATTCCCTTCTACTTCTCCTCTCTCTCTCTCTCTCTCTCTCTCTCTCTCTCTAAGGGTAACTCGAGATTTTTTTTTTTTTTTTTTTTGAGTGGTGCAGCATAAGCCTCAGGCTTCCTTGCACCATATAGCGAACAATAATAATAATAACAAAGTGCAGTATTCTATCCGTCTTCTATAATAATATGACGTAATAAAAGAGGAAATAATTGTTATATTTATGTGGCTCCATCTGTCGTAGCACGAGGTCATTCAAAAACTCATTAACATAAATATATTAGAAACTTTTTTTAGAGTGTAAAATTATAAAATAAAATTTTTTGATAATTCAGTATAAACCCCAGGGGCTCACATCTGGTGAGTATGGGCTTGGCACACCTAGGGTCCTAAGCTGGATATCATCATTCTTCTCTTTCTTGGTGATTCCCTTCTACTTCTCTCTCTCTCTCTCTCTCTCTCTCTGGGTAAATTTGTTTTTTTTTTTTACTTGTGCAGCAAAAGCTCCGGCTTCCTTGCGCCATATGGCTAATAATAAAGTACGTGTTATAATTTTTTTTCGGTTAAAAGCTTAGATTTAATATTTCAAGCATACTTAATTTTTCACTAAATAAGAAGATGGCGCCACGTACCATCTTCTGCTTTATCTCACTAAGAATAAGATGGTACGTGGCGCCATCGTGTGACTGAAATTAACGCAATTAACAATATTTCGTTTTTCCTAAGAACTTTATTATTATACGCTGTAAAATTTAATAAATAATTTAAAAAAATAATCCATATTTGTGTTTCTTTTCAGGTTACATTATTATTTTTTTTTTATTTTTATTTTCGTGACTTGGTTTAATATTAATAAAATCTATTTCAAATTTAATAATTTTAATTAGAAAATATCCCATATACAGCGGAGTTTATTTATTTATTAATTCATATTATTTTTATTGTAATATAAGTTGTTTGTTTCGAAGTGGAAAAATCCTTTTATAATTTACACTCCTTCCCAAAACAGTGCTGGATAATAAAACAAATTGCATTGTATTATATTTTTAAAACAACTTTTTGCAGCACTCCTGCCAAATGACTTGTATTCGCTCGTTTCCATCTCAAGTTTCGTACAGATTATGAATCCTGAAATCCTTTAAATTATCGAAATTTATGTTTAAATTCTGATAATTACCTTCTTTACCTTCTGCACAAACAGTATTATTAAATAATTTCACCACTTATACCGAAGTTAACTTTTCATCGTTTATATTGTTCCATCAGTATGATTTATTATTTTTTAATAATTAAAAATAATTTTAAATAATTTTTTTAGCCATGTATAAATTAAATACCTAGAATGAAATTACACTATTGATTTTGCTTAATATATCATATTTAGCAAAGTATATATAATTCCCGGATTCAGGCCTTTCCAAAACACGTGACATGTAGCGAAACCACTAAATTGTCACGGAGAGCACACCGTAGCAATGCCGGGACGTGGCTGCGGAGAACGAGGAACTTGTTTTGGGTGCAAGGTGCTAGAATTAATGGTGAAATTTTATATGATATAGTTAGGTCGGGGAGGGAGAGAGGAAGGGTGCACTTTTTAATAGTTGTCTAAGGTGCAGAATCGCCACGTTATGGCTGCATACAGTGCTGTTCTTGTATTCTCTTTATCTTGTGAACGTCTCTGGCCCACTATGACTGTCTCAGAGTATAAATAGAACATTTATTTATTTAACGCACTTGTACAAATTGATGGGCACGCTCACATAATGACTCTCGCAGCTAATATGATGGAAAACAGTCAAACGGACCATAGAATACATGTAATTTGTAGACACACCATCTCATTTTTAAAAAGTCATTATTTGTCTTGTGGAGGTGTCTTGTCTCCTCTTTCGCCAGCTGTGGACGTTAAAAACGTGGGTAATTTGTAAAATGAATGAAATACCCAAGGAACTTGCTGAGAGATTTCTGTCTTCTTTTCCAGTTTAAAATTAATTATAAACAAAATACAAATTCCCGAAATTAGCAGAATTTCGTTCGTTAGGAATCCGTTTCGCCATGGTCCATAAGTTTCAGCGAATAAAAGGCCACAGCATTTTCATTTTCATCACTGAGGTTTCCTCACGTGAATAATTTGAGTCTCTGAAGATAAAGGATATAAAATAAAACAAGAATAACAGTGAGTGTGGCATAAAGGCTATTAGCACTGTTTGCATAAAGTTGAACGAATCTACTAAAACTTATGATTTTCACTTACGTTGCGTCTAATGTGATAACATTTTATGTCATGGTAACAGTGAATACTAATGATATATTACACTTGTTTGACAGAAAACACGTGGTTTGTTCTGCCAACCAGCTAAAAAACGACTGAAAAATAATAGCGTGAGAACACTTTAAGAATTATATTGCATAGCAGTGTATACAAGTATTTTTAGGTCCTTGATCACTAGCCAAATACTGTAAATATGTCTTTTTAAATAAAATTATAGATGTTTTGTACATGTGAAATATTTTTGAAGCCCTTAAAGGCAACCAGAGATTTTCATATACACTACATATTTTTTGAATTTTTTCCTTCATGTCACCAGAGAAGGTACGTGACGCCATCTAGTGGCATTAATATCAATTAAATACATTTAACAAAATTGCGTTTTCCTAAGAACTTTATTCATTATTATTATTACTATTATTAGAGTTGATTTAATATTAATTATCAAGATAAGAAAACAATTTTTAAAATAGAAAATTTCTTATTTGTACAATAATAATTTTAAATTTTCCGTCAGAAAAAAAATAATAAAAATATTTTTATTTTCTAATTAGTTTTTAAGGAAAAATTACTTTTTAAAGCAACGCAGATATGGTTGCTCGAGACACGGTTTGTCTACTTTTAGTTTTTAAATCACTGAGTATAAAAAGAACTCGTTCGTATTCTGCATTAGAATGGGATTGGGAGGAACTGGAACCAGCTAGATATCACTCGCATCTCCAATATCACGCTTAATTTCAGACAACAGCGTATTTTAATCAAACATAAAATGGAATAATTAAAAAAAAAAAAACACTTTCCTCTCTTTGTCTACATTAACATGATTAGCAAACATGTTTACAATAGAAATTAATTCTTTAATATCAGCCATCGATTCTGAACAGAAGGCTAATTGCTAAGAAGCTCCTTGAAGAATAAATCTTGAGAACTTCCTAAGAAAATGTGAGACTTCTTGAAGAACTGCGACTACCAAATGCACATAATTATTAAATAATTATTAAATTGTTTACTAATAGTAATAGTATTCGCCATATAGTGCAAGGAAGCCACAAGCTTCTGCTGCACTGGAAGAAAAAAACAAGTAGATAAGAAAATACAAATTATATGCTTCCCTCCTCACAAAGGTTCTAGTTGACCTTTGAATTTATTCAAACCGTCAACCTCAACTACCTGCGAGGGCAACTTATTCCAGCAATCAACGATTCGCTGGCTAAAAGAAAACTTCCTACAAAAAAATAACCTAGACCTCAGTCCCTGTAATTTGAATTTATGTCCCATTTTTCTGGAATTCTTTATAACTGTGAGAATTCCACCTTCATTCATTTTACTAATCCCTCTCAGAGCCTTATAAACCTCAATCAGGTCACCCCTGAAGTGCCTGATTACCAAGCTCTGTAGCCCACACTACTCGGAGTCTTTCCTCGTACGGTCGTCCTTTTGCTGACCTCACCATTCGAGTTGCCCATCTTTGGACCCTTTCAAGAAGCACAATATCTTTTTTCAGATGAGGTCTCCATACTTGAACACAACATTTCAAATGTGAAATACTGTATAAAGTCGTACAATTGCCTTATATTGGGATTATGACCTCCCTATCTCTACAGGATAACGTTCGATAAATCATCGGTAGGACAACATGGGTTTTCCTGACTGTCTGTTTACACTGTTCAGAAAACTTCATATCTGCCCGTATCGTAACTCCCAGATCCTTTTCCTCCTCCACTATTTTTAATTCAACCCCACCAAGTGTATAATTTATTTGTAGGTTGCTGTTCCCCAAGTGTAAGGCATTGCATTTAGCAGAATTAAAACAAAGTTGCCACTTCTCTGACCATCGTTGAAGTCTGTTCAAGTCATCCTGAAGGAGCGCTGCTTGACGCTGATCATTAACGGCTCTCTCAATCGTTACGTCATCAAAAAAATTTGACATCACGCCTTCTATCTCTTTGTCGCTGTCATTTATGAAAATGAAAACCAACAGTGGTTCAAGAACATCCTTGAGGGACCCCACTCCTGAATTTACAGAAGTGAGATCCCTCAATGATCTGTTCTTGGACCACTGTTGTTTCATTTAGAACAGGATGAAGTGTTTTTCTACTGTGGAGACCAATTTTTCACAGATGCCAGAAATTATCGGGGTTTTTGTTTTTTCAATTTTTTTTAACAAAACTAATGACTATTTAACTGAAGAAAACGGAGCACCATCAACCTCCAGCAGCGGGACATTCAGTGAGAATTATTATTGATAAAAAATGAAGCAACTGTACTTATTGGAAATCCAAAGACTTAAAAGTCCGTACCTAAAATATTACACAATAAGACATAGATTTTTTGAATTATTCTTGAAATGAAATTCGATGGTTACAGTGTAAAAGAAAGTCTTGGAAGAGAAAGAAAAATGAAAAAGAATAAATAAAACTCGTCAGAACCGAAACATTATGCGACCTTTTTAAACTTGATACAATTACAAGAAATTCCTTCCTGCGGGATGGGAAATTGCAACTCAATGATCAAATATCACCGCCGAAAGGCATAAAGACTGCATACAGAGCAAGATCAAAAGGAGACGGCTTTCTTTCAATAACGATGTGAGGTATTATTTCAGTCCAGGTGTTGAAATAGTTTTCGAAGTTAACGGAACACTGTGTGATATTTTTTCTGTCATGAGTGTTAAGGGACACTTTTGCTTTTGTTCCTGCAGTAGCAGTGACAGAGTTGGACTCAGACTCTTTAAAAACGACTTCATTTATCCAAGAATCGAATTAAAGTAACTGATATCGTTTTTAATCGAATAACATCAACCAGTAGATTAATCCATTATTCATTACAAATTCGAAGGCATTGTTATCACCGGTTTTGGGAACAGCTTGGATGGATTCGTCATTCATAAACTCAAGGAGGTGTCGATAGCGTGGAACAGCGCTGGTCCATTTAATCCGATTGATTCTCATAATTGTTGCAAATTGTACTCTGCACAATTCTGGCGCATTATCCTGTTGGAAGAACCCATTCGTCGAGGGATGCACTGCAGATATTAAGGGATGAAACAATTTCCAGATAACCAATGGTATGTACATATACACCACAAAAATACTCTCCACTCCACTACATCTCCATCAACACCAGCCTGCATTGTTGACACCTGGTAAGGTGGGTCAATGGATTCATGCGACTTTCGGACATATCTGGTCATCCTACCAACGTGAAACAGTGGGAAACGGAATGTGATAGGCCAGGCAACGTTTTTGCAATCTTCCACTGTGTTGGTGTTCCTGAGCCCACTGCAACTTACTTCATTGTTTTTTGCTGATATGGAACCGACTACAATCAGTAGTTGTAACACCTCATCCGTGACAGATCACAACGAGTTTTGAGTTCTGAAATATCTCTTTTCTCTTATTTGACTGAATGTTGCCTTTTTTGTTACTGTGCACAAGTCTTGTCAGCCTCCGTTAATCCTCATGGATAACCTAATGGTTATAATAATCGTCCTCCCTAAACATGATGGAAAAGGCTCAGGTTCGAATCCCATCAATGACGCAAAGAACTTTTATGGCCATTTTTCACTCCGTGACTGAGTTAGTCGATTTCAGATGAAGATAGCATGGTTTTTTTCATCCCGGAAATTTGGGCTTTTCATCCAGACAGCGCAAGTAATCTATGTACATAATATCCATGGGTGGATGAAGTTTTCTCGGGTAACTCTAATATGGTTTTTTTTCCAGCATCCGTTGGCCTCTCGGGCACAATTATACATTAAAACCCCATCAAGGTTGCAGTTTCTAAGATGTTCATACCCGCGCTTCTGGCACCAACTATTATGGCACTTTTCAAAGCCACTTAAACCTTTCGTTATGCCCATTCTCGCACTGAATTGCACACATATAGCATCCCTACATATCTGCCCACTTGCTTTACATCGCATGCCACGAACACTCGATGCTGTTACTAAAGGATCACTGCATTTCATGAAAAGGATAGAAAATTACGCAACACTGTGTTAAGGAATCACTTGCTTCCAATGATGTTATTGGGTTCAAAAGTGTATTATTTACATTAAGTTGACTCGTAGATAAACGTAGTTCTTTCTAGATAACCTAATCCGAAGTCCTATCGGTATCGCTGGAAATATAAAAGTATCCCAGAAAGTCAAGACAGAAAAAAATAAAGCAGCGTTGAGTTATTTTCTTAAAATGTTTTCTTTCTTCTATCTTTACCGAAGATTTTTAAAAACTAAGATGTTCGGAGCTTTCGACAGAAGTAAAAATTTAAACGCAAAGTGAACAGTGACTCGCAAGTTACTTCAAAAAGACGGACAGTCTTTGAAGTATAAAAATGCTTGCAAGACTGGATAAACAAAATCCACTGTCCCAGTAGGTTGCTGTCTAATACAATTCTGTTTGAAAAGTTCCACGACTGATTTTTTTTAACAACAAAGCTTTAATAGCGAAGCAAAATCAGGCCGATTTCTGATTCGTTCCGGTTGTTGGGGGAGGATAGAGGAATCAGCATTTGTAACTGCACATTGCCCTCTCACAGCGAAACGATATGCGATAATATATATATATATATGTATATACAGCGCCCTACCATTAATATCCGGACACACGTCCATGGATGGGGAAAAAACAGATCCTATGCATGTAACAAAACCTGCTATAAATATGCACACTGGGCTTCGAACAGACAATTGCAAAAGTGGGCATGCAAGATGACACGTTCAACAGAATTGATCACCTCAACAAATGCTAGACGCCAATTAACATGGTGTAAGGAACGCGAATCCTGGACTATAAAAGCAGTGGAAAACAGTCCTATGGACAGACGAGTCGAGGTTCGCACTCTACCAGTCTGATGGCCATCCTGGGTGCGGCGAATGCCAGGGGAATAGTTCCTTTCTGATTTTATCCTCCCAACAATGAAGTTTGGTGGAGGCAGTGTCATGGTATGGGGTTCCTTTCATGGTTTGGCTTGGGGCCATTAGTCGTTATCGACAAACCCATGAATGCTGTGCAATACCAGGACAGCCTGGACAATTATGCACTTCCAACATTATGGCAATACTTCGGGGAAGGCCCATATCTGTATCAGCAAGACAAAGCGCCTTGCAATACTGCTTGGGTAGTAACAGAGTGGTTTGAGGACATGGGTGTGGAAAAGTTGAATTGGCCAGCAGAGTCCTAATCTGAACGGATGTATTGAATCGTCGAGTACGTGCACGTCGAGATCGCCCAAAGAACAAGGTCGAACTGGTTGGCTGCGCTAAAGGCCGAGTGGAAGAACATATCACGTGACATTTATAAAAAGCTGGTTGAGAGTATGCCGCGAAGATTGAAGGCCGGCAGAAGAGCAAAAGGTCAGCACAAAATATTAAATGACGCAAGAAAAGATAATTTTTTGTCTAAAGACAGGTGTCCGGATATTAATGGTAGGGCAGTGTAATAAAGGGGTACATAATAAGGGCACATCTGATGGTCCTTATCACCAGTAAGGACACACCAGATGTGTTCTTCTTATGAACCGATCAAAATCCAATGAAATCCTTTCGAATTCACCTACGCCATTCGGAATAAAGCCAACAGCTTGAAAAGAGTTTTTCAAAACCTGGTGGATATTCGATCGATTTCCTCATAAAAATACACTGCTCATTATTGATGTTTGCTTCACCCAAAAAAAGTTTATGATAAATAAATAAATCTTTATTGTGGTGCAGCACCCTGCAAATACACAATTTCCCATCACGGCGACAAGCGCTAGAGATTAACGCGTAAAAAATAAACAAATTGTTTACAGAATAAATTTAAAAATGGCACACGATAATAATAGTGATAATAATAGTAGTAGTAATAATAATAATAATAATAAAGAATGATAATGGTGATTATGATGATATATACACACGCGAATCGTGAGTTTTAAGACCTTGCAGTTCACAGTCGATTGTCTTCTAGTTAGCTGAGCAGGCTGGAGTGTGTAGAGATCCTATTCAGCAAGGCTGCTACCACCCGACTGCTTTAAAAAGCTAAACATTGAAGTACTTACACCAGGTCATCATTCAAGGAAATTTTTAAATAGATCAGGCTACTTATAAAGAAAGAAGTTATCCTGGTCGAGACAGAAATAAACAGAGGAGTGGACACATAACAAATGGAGAAAATAAATCAACAATTTTAGGCGCGTTAGTATATATGGATAAGCGCCCATTGTCTTCACAATTGCCATCTAACTGTCTGTCCGTCCGTCCGCATGTAACAACTCGATCCCAGTGGACGGATTTGCGTGTACTGTTATGTAAGAGTCGTGAACGTGGTGTCGCTTGTGAATACAAACATATATAGAGAGAACAGAGATTTGAAAAAAAAAAAAAAAAAGAAGAGTAATAAATGTCATATTGTTGTAATTAAAAATAATGGTCAAGTTTAAAGAACGTAAATCTATAGAGTTTTATTAGTGTTCTATAAATTTATAATCTTATTAATTAGTTGATAAGAAGGTAATTACATTTACTTTTCACTTCACTTAATTACAGAAAAGAGAAAAAAATTCAATTAATTTTAAGTTAAAAATAGAATTCTCCTGAAATGTAATGCACTGCTTTCATTACTTAATTTGCAACGGAAGTTTGTTATGAGATGTTTAGACAATATGTAATAAGAAAAGGTTCAATCGATAGCACGGCTTCAGCGTCTTTCTTTGGTCCCTAGAACTCTTTCAAGATTAATGCATGGTTTTTTCTCCCGGAAACTCAGGTTTTTGTCCAAAAAACAGAAAATTGATCTCAGAACACACGCAATTTGCAGACAATACACACGGAGCAATATGGCCTTGGTCGCTGATGCTCCTAAAACCCTACAACAACAACAACAACAACAACAACATCATAAACAGCCCTCGTTCTCTTACCTCCCGCCCCTACAAAAATCATATAAACAGAACGTTTTGGCATTAATCGATAACTAAAATGGAGATTGCTACCAAATTTTAACATATATTCTGTTGGTTCCTTGGATGGTTCTAAGTTCAATTCCGATTTCCGAGAATTCCCTCCCCAGTTTCTCCTACAGAAATATTGCTGTACATTTGGAATTGGAACTCAAGATCAATTTCAAACTTTCAATGCTTACTTAGAATATTTAGGAATCTTCGTAACTAATTTTCATGGGTTAACTTATTTTGTTAAAAATCATGAATTATTACTATTTTCTAACGCGACTAAAATTGAGCGCACTGTGTACATTAATTAACTTGTTCCAAATTATGGAAGAATTATCAACTTAAAAGAACGCATCAATTAATTATAATTACAATCGTAATTAAAGAATGTTTGAAGATGAATCTAAGATGTAAAATTTCCTACCACCCATGCGAATGTTTAGGGCAAGCCATCTTGCCATCCCACTTTTGGTAACTATAGAATAAAATTTAGTAGATGGATGAGTGGTATGTGGTAGGGAGAGCCATCTTTATACGATAGTGAACTCCCACCACCACTTAGACTCCATGAGGCTTAATGTTGGTAAAGGTCAATGTGGAGTCCACTTTTTGAGGTCCACACAAAGTGCTCAGACAGCCCAAGCGAAAAGATGGCCTTGGGTAAAGAATTATAACTTACATTTCGGGCACTTTAGTAACCTAACTCTTCATCTGCCCAGTAGGTACACGAAATAAACTGCAAAAAAAAAAAAAAACGCGATCTTCTTAATAGCGTCTTATATCTACTTTCTCTATTTAGTTTCGTTGATCTAATTTCCTATATTTACTTCTTCCATTGCCGCTATCTCGGTGCCCTCAAAGGACGCTGCTGATCCATAATCGCTAGTCGTTGATGATGGAATTTCTAACCTACGTCACTCCTCCAACGAACAGCATCTTCCTGCGGGTGACGTTGCCAAATCCGATGACGTCAATCAGAATGAATGAGGTTACAGTTCCGTAATAACGCTGGAGAGAGAGAGAGAGAGAGAGAGAGAGAGAGAGAGAGAGGGTCGGAACATATCGATCGTAAGCTGAAGCAGGGATTCAGGGTGTTGACACCAGGAGTAGCAGGAAAAGGTGGCGCGTAACAAACCCACCTTGGCATGAGAAGCAGGCAGAGAGCAACCGCTCTCAAATGGAGCAAATTAGAGATATAAAGATGTGTGGTCATTCACAGAGGGCGTTTCATATTGCTTTCTTTGTTTTCTTATCATCGTTTGGCAATCGGAGGTTCCAAAAGACTCTGAACGAGTGCCCTGTAGAGTTAATGTTGCACTTATCTTCGGTGAGTGCATCTCCGAAGATCTCCAATTACTTTTATTCCAACGGATGATTGAATAAATGTCTTCGTACTTTTATTTTGTATTTCAACAAGAGCGATTTTTTTAAAGTGACAAACGCTCTGATTATTTGTCGTCTGCAAGTTACGCGCTGGTTTTCGTTTTGTTTATTGGTAACTGCAACTGTCTGATGTATCCAACGACTGTTATCTTTCTTCAGCATACAGGGTTAAGTGACTCTGACAAACTTCCATTTAGGCTACTTAGGGATAATGTATTAACTAAAGGATCCTCGGGCAACACTGTTGAATGACAAAAGCGACACCTCACTTATTTGGTTAGGGCATTAATACGTGCTGATTTCTCTTGTTTATCCTGTCAGCTGAAATTATGTCAGTCTCTATCTCTGTCTTTCTATTTTGCTCGCTCGCTTTTCTTTATTTATTTTTAAATATTCGTCAAATGATATTAAATTGACACACAGAGGATTAGTTGAAAAGATTCTTGTATGTGATTGCCACCAAGGTCGACGCCCTTCTCCCATTGGCGAGACAGACGATCAATCACAACAGTATAATCGGCCATACTTAGGTGCCTCGTGTTATACCTACCATCAAGCAATTTCATAAGACCGTGCATCCCTCCCTAAGCCTTCCCTCAAAAGGTTATGACACTTGGGTCGCTTATGAATATGAATGAATCCACTTTCCCGGGGCTCCTATATGGTCATTATATTATACACTGGACTGACCGCGCGCCCCTATATGGTATAAATACGCTGGGCTGAATGGGAATCTTCACACAGCGACCGAACATTGGTAGATTTTGAGTCGTCTCCACCTCTAGAATTCAGACGAAGGGCAATTAGCAACTCAAAGCCTCCCCATCAAGCCTTCCCTCTCTTTTCGATGTTGATAAATTTTCAAATAGAGAATGACTTGAGTCGCCAATTTGCTGTTTACTAACTCCATTCTCTGGTAACTTGATAAGAGATCAATATGGTAGCCCACACAAATGATGTTCTACTGGAAGGACCCAGGGCTATTGCCACACTGTGTTATTCCCGTGCAATTAGAATATTCGTACGGTAGCAGTTTATTGGTGTGAAGTGGACTCGCATCGAGACGGGATTCAACTTAGACCTTTTCTATGTTGTTTGGAAGGACGGTGTTCGTTACCATTCCTAAATAATGGACGCGCACCATTGTGGGTTTACAAGTGGTAAAATCACAATAGCGCATTTACAATAGTGAGTGTACAAGCGGTAACCATATAGGTTCAAATCCCTTTGGAAATTGGATATAAAGAGAAAACGAATTGGCCCCTGTGATCAAAGTAGTGGATGCTTCAAAAATTCTCAAAGGTCCAGCCAGCCAGTTGAAATATCCTGGCGTATCTAAGACTAGTTTAAAGGATAAATAAATCATGTATATTCTGCAGAAGACGCTGTTGTAATGATTATCGCTTAAAACAATTTAAAAAAATATATTCCTATAAATAAATTGTGCTGCATTTTTCTAATATACCGTATTTTTCTGATCATAAGACTCACTTTCCAACTTTTTCCCCTGGAAAATGTTGCCGAAAATTTCCCTAAATGTTCTGATCAAAAGACGAGGGTGCAGGCAATAATGTCTTTAAGTCGAGACTAGAGACAGCATTGTGGCCAACGCACGAGTAATGACGAGCGTTACACTAGCGATGATAAAAGTAAGAGTTTTTACACTGATAATTTGTGCTGTTTCAAATATATGCAATAAGATATTTTTCCCCGGGATATGCCATCGAAAACGTCGTTGCCTCTGACGGTCTGGTGCATCCTATAGTCCGAAAAATACGGTACATAAATAGCAGCATCTGCTCTATTTAATTTAAATGACTTTAAAATCAACAAGAAATAAACAAAATGACGAAATGCGTACAAAATTAAAACTATATTTTTCTGAAGAATATCGTTTTGAATGCATATATTTTTTTTAGAAAAAATACTGCGCGTTCATTTCTCTTCACCTCTGTCATCAAAGAAATATCTTTTTAGTAAAATCCACTGCCCCAATTGCAACGATTGTTTCATTTCGTTGCAATTGGGCTGCGTGGCGAGCTGAGAATGCAGTTCACCTGGTTTATTTTGGTAATAAGCAATCACAAACCGGCTGATTGAATTTTGCCTTTTCGACGTGTTTGCAAAGGCTTCATTAATGCGCAGCTTGTAGCACCTGCTGAGTGTATCGCAACCCGCCCGCTTCTGGGGTGGTCAACTAATTCGGTCCTACTGCGACGTAAACCATTGCCTCGACGTCGAAGAGGAAAGTGGTGTCACTGTGAGAGAGTTCGGAGGGCGCAGAGCGAACAGGAAACGGGGGTCGTGTCAACTGGTAGACGGGCCACATCTACAGATTCGCAAAAGCTGTCTGGCGAGTTTAAACGGCACGTCCCCACGTTTCTGTGCGTCCGTTGACGTCACATTGACGTCACTGCTGGTTATGCGACCCTAAAGTGAAGGTAATGGCGACAACCCAGGTCGGTTATCGCCGAGAGACAAATGAAGGAAGGGAAAGATAAACAGCGCGCAGTGGCGCACTCAGATAACGAGCAGGTGTGCAAAGTTACGACTCCGACCTCTGTACGGGACCCCTTGACCACCCCTACGCTCTCTTTAATTACGCCTTCTCGTCTTAATGGAAACCGCTGTTCTTCAAGGTGAAACATTTTCTGCCCGCAAACAACGTGGCACGTGTCGGTGTCGGAGTCAAATATGATTGCAGGATGTGGCGAAGACGGCCTTTAGAAATACCTCCGTGCGTCCGGGAAACCATCTGTGTGAAGACAGCCGAAGAGAGAGAGAGAGCGAACGAGAGAGACAGAATGATTATTTGTTAAGCTCATTCTCTTCCCCCTCTGTGTTGTTTCCTCCATCAATGTGATACGCCACTGGGAGTATAAAAAGTGCAGTTGACGCTTTGTCTTCATCTCATTTATGCATTCGGTTTGATTCTCATTGCATTTTACTGTTTATAATTCTGTTAGAAATGGATCCCTCCCTCCCTCCCTCCCTCCCCCCGATCCCTTAGGAAAGATGCAAATGAGTCATCTATTCGGAATACGTGCCCGTGGAACCAATGGTTGATGAAACACTTTGCGTTTACCAACGTGGTGCTGTTGCTAACCTAATAGCCACAATGGTTTCATTTCTTCAATTTTACGCCTTTTTTCATAACACACAGGACAGGAAAGAGATAAAATGATAGAAGGAAAGAGAAGGACCGAAGGAAGAGACAGAGAGAGGGAAAAAAAAAAGGAAAAAAGAGAGAAGGGAAGAAAAAAATTTAAAAAAGGAGAAAGACGGAAAGGAAAGAGGGAAAGAAAGAGAAAGACAGAAAGGAAAGAGGGAAAGAAAGAGAAAGACTGACAGGAAAGAGAAAAACGGGAAGGAAACAGAGAACGAAAGAGAATGATGATGGAAAAGAGAGAGAAAAAGAAAGAGAAAGACAGAAAAGAAAGAGAAAGTTGGGAAGGGAGGAGAAAAGGAAAGAGATAGATGGAAAAGAGAGAGAAAGAAAGAAAGAGAAAAGCAGAATGGAAAGCGAAAAGGAAAGAAAAAGACAGAAAACAGAAAGGAGAGAGAGAGAGAGAGAGAGAGAGAGAGAGAGAGAAGCAAGAAAGATATAAAGGAGAGAAACAGACAGAAAGAATGAGAGTAAAAAAATAGACATAATATAGAAAGAGTAAAACGAGAGAGAGAGATAAAGTAGAAAGGAGTGAGGGAGCTAGAACAATAAAAAGCAGGGGAAGAAAGAGAAATATGAAAGGAGAAAGAAAGAAACAAACAGAGAAAAATAGAAAGAAGAGAGAACGAAAGAGAGAGTGGTAGGTAGAAAGAAGAGAGAAAGAAACAACGAAAGATAGAGAGAGAAAGATAGAAAGGAGAGAGGAAGAGAAATAAAAGGAGAGAGAAAGAAATAAAAGGAGAAAGGGAGAGAGAAAGGTGGAAGGGAGAAAAAAATTATAAAGATGAAAGGTCGAAAGGAAAAAGAGCGAGAGATAGAAAAAAAGAAAGAAATGTGAGAAACAGAGATAGAGAGAGAGAGAGAGAGAAAGCAGGAAGGAGGAATGAGGGAAGAAGAAAAATAAAAAAAGGAAAGAAAGAAACAGAAGGAGAATAGAAAAAATAGACAAAAAGAGTGAAGGATAGGGAGACAGATAAAATGGAAATGAATGATGGAAAGATGGAAAGGAGAGAGAGCGAGAGAGAGAGGAATGAAATGAAAGACGAAAGAGAGGAAGACGAATTGAAAAAAAAAAAAAAAAAAAAAAAACGAATGAATGAAAAAGAAATGAACAGTACAGAGAGAGAACAAAGAATTGAAAGATTTCCAAAGTGGAGAAATAAAATGGAAAGTCGGTAGAATCAGACAGTAGGAAAAACTCTCCTGAAGGATCTCCTCAGGTTGACTTCAATATTTCGGATACGTCTAATTATCAAATGTCAGGAAGGCATTCTAACCTACCTTAGCCATTCTCTCCATCACGTCATTGAACCACAGCATTCAGTTAATTGAGCAATAAAAGGAAGCCTCTTTGAGAATTATTCAACGTCCACTTTGATATCCAGTTTCCATTTTACACAATTTCTTTTGTAAGTTTATAAAACCGAACACCACACATAAAGAAAGAAACATTGGAGTTGATTTTGACATTATTTGAATAACGAAAGCCGGATTAATTATTACACCATATAAAATTAAATGCTTCAATGCATGTGCATCAACAACTAATCTTGGAAATCTTGTATCCTTCTTCTTATCTCATTTTTGAAGCGGAAGTTGTCTGTCTCACTTCCCTACAGCTTCAAAGATTTGCATTATCTATCTAAAACGAAAGTTATCGTCCAATGCAAAGCACTGCAATGACGTCATATTCAATATCACGATTTAATGACTCCAAACCCCTTGTAATATTAGAAAATAAATTGAGCGTGTACCAGTTTGGCAGGATAATAAACTGAGTCATTATGACAGTGCAATTACAATTAATGATTTACAACGACACTAAAGCATCTTTTATCAGTAATTTGAAGATTACAACTCTTTCTCCGGATAATTGAAGTATATATTTAGTAAGAACAAAGCTGTTTCCACCAATACCCACCTGAAGAGATGAAACTTGAAACTTGTGACAAAGACCACAGCGATTTGAGCATTCAAGTTTTCCTTATTGTTCAAATTTGAATGTTTATAAGGATGCTTTCCAATTATCATTGAATTGTTTCCCAATCTTGTTTTAGGTAAATTTTCTTATAAAGTACAGCTGGTGTTTCGGACAAGTGCCAGAAGCTCTGTCAGAAGTTCCCATAACACTCACTGGCCAGTTGTGCAAACATTTCCATTAACTTTAACACTGACTGCAGGCGTTTGATTATCAGGAAAGCTGAGGATCCAGTTTCATGCACTTGACGATAATGCTGATGGAGTCTTTGTTCGCTTGTCTCAAATTGAAGGATTTGTTGAAACCACAAGTGCATTTTTGCATCGAATGAAAGGCCACTTCCGGTTTATTGGTGGCATAATTTCCTTGAGTAAGCAGGCATTCTTTTGCTAGAGAGTGAGTGTAGGAAAGGACTCAGTAGCATCGTGAACGGTTGATGGTACTCCACAACAAAGAAATTTGGTTTAATCAGAAGTCTGCAATTGTCTGTCGTCCGGGACAGTACACAAAAATTAAATATTCATACTCTTGGATAGTCACATAGCCACAGAAATTAATGCACGTTTTTAAAAGGAGCAGATCTGCGTTCCTAACTACGGTTTAGCAAAGTTCTTTAATTCTAAGCGCTTTCTAAGATATTTAGCATTCGACGCACAGACCGCTCTCTCAGCGCTCTAAATTCTAAGAAATTACCAGTTTCTAACTGTTGTTTTGCAGTTACTCAATAGTTAATACAATTCCCAATCAATACCAATGACCTTTCCAAACTATTCCACGCAGTAGCCTTGACCCATTAAAATATAAAAATAAAATCAAATAAATTGATAATATATTCACTTAGAAAAGTGTACGTATAAAGGCAAATTATGAAACCTTGGAGGAAAGTGGATATTTTGAATGCATTATGAGTTCCCATTAGATTTATGGCAGTATATTCAGCACATTAATGAATCCCAATAAACAGTTTGACTTTACATTCAGAATCAACGAACTCCTTAAGGAGCATCAAATGCATTAATACTATTCCCTTGAAAGAGAAATTAGAAAAGGTCAAACTTACCATCCTCTCCCTTAAGAACAGTGCGTGAGCTGGCACATCTTTAGAACATCCGGCACTGTGTGTTCTCCTCAGCAGCCGAGAAAGTTTTCCTCCTTTATTTGTGGCTCCAGGCGTACCTTCGGTACCTATTCGGGGTTTTCCAATGTCTGCCGATCCTTTCCTGGCTTTGTGCATTCTGGTGACGATTTCAGTGGGCGATTCGGGTTCGGAGTCGAGCACATCTAGTTGGTCTGAACTGAGACTCCCACAGATTCTTAATTTGGAAGTGTGGTGGGAGCGACTTAAGTTTCCATTTCCTTCGATTTTCTTAGCTGCTCCTTCATTGTTCACAGTGTTTGTCAAAAGTTCATCGGAGCTGACCGTGCACTTCTGGCCAAATTCGAACGCGAGACTTCCGCTGTTGTACGAAGGTGTGTTGCCGGTACTACTGGACCCCCAAGAAGGACTGGAATCCTCTCCAGCACTTTCTCCCACATCACCATTGTTTCCAAGGGACGATTTTTCTGCTTCTTTCATGATTGCTGTCTCTTCTGCAGGTAGAAGACCAAGAGCGACGTTTTCTTCGGCGTGCTCACACATGTAGCGTTCCATGGCAGCCACGGTCCATTTCTTAGAAGATTCTTCAGACTCTTCCACAAGTACTTCCTGTAAGAGAAAATACACATCAGAAAATGAAGTCTTGAAAACTAAGTGAATACCATTTTGTGTGTTCTCGTTTCTCTAAATGACGTCGCTTGTGACGTCATCAGATGGTGACTAACGTGAATTAAGGAAATGATTGCCTATCTCGACATCACTCATGGCCCTGCATCCACCTCATTAATTATACGTGATGGGCATATGAAGAGAACCATTACTTCATAAATGCATGCGCACGTATTTTACTGAAGAAGAAATGTTTTATATTTCCTCTTTAAGCTCTATCACAACGTTAAGAGATAAATGCCATCCTTCATGGTATCGTCCAATCACCAACCACTAAAGTAGCGTCAAAGAGCCGGTAGTTTAACGTAATAAAAACTCGTGTTTGCGGAAGAAGCGATTATTTGCATGGATCCTTGTACAATTTCCGACTAGTAGATACTAAACTATTTACATATCGCTATAACCCCCCCCCCCTCAAGGGACGGGCTTGTCAATAGTCATTAGTCCTATCGCAGTAAAGTTTGGGACTTAAGTCTTATCTATCAACAGGCGTTCATATCAACGGTTTATGGCAGAGATTACGTAAGTTATAAAATAAAACTTTTTGGTGCGAGATTAACAGGAAATATTCGTTCTTATCGCGACGAAATAGTCTCCGAATATTTGTATTTTGACCTTAAACATAATTCCAAAGGACAACCCTGTTTTTTTATTGATTACTGAATTTTTACGTTAATTTGAAATTATTCGATATTTGTTCGCACTTTGGACAGTAGCACCACGTGGTGGCGAGTCTCGAAATTATTGAGCTTCTTATCGAATGACAAAAATAAACAGTTTCTGGAACACTTAATTACTAAACATACCTCCAAATGTGCTGGGTAAGCTAGATAAATCAATTTTCGCGACTCTATTTTATTTGCACACGACACTCAGAAGAACTTTGACGCATGATTAGGATGAAACTTAAAACCCTATGACTCCCATAAGGTCTGTCAGACTTGGAGAAAAAGATGCTACCGCTCATGCCAAAGTTGCTCATCTGCTGAAATAAATCGTGGTTTCTCAGAACTGTGAATCTCCATGAACACGTCTATTTAAAGCCAAGGTTAAAGATTTTTTCTTTATTTTTTTCTGTAAAACACTAACTCAACGTGATTTGCATTTACAGTAGCAGCGCATAAACAAAATAATACCAACTTGGGCTGGTTGTAAAATTTTAAAATTTCATTTCAATTTTAAGCTTTATCTTTAAGCTATTTCCAGCTGCGTTTAATAACAGCCTGGAAATTAAATCTGAAAGTCAGGAACTTTGGCTAAAAATTTCATTAAGATTTCTGGCTGTCTCTATGGAGTTGGAGAACTTCACATCTCCATTGCTGTCCCGTATTGTTTCCATTGGAATCATAATTTGTAGGATGTCAGCAATTTGTTAGAACTTCGTTCAATGACAATAAGGCTAATGTTTCTTTTACTGCCTCTGAATACGTCTTGTAATTTATAGGCTAATCTTACTCACGCGTGAAGATAACCTTACCCTATAACTACGTCACTGTTCCTGAGTAATTTATTGGTGGTGTAATTTAAAATAACCATGGGAATGAGGCTGAATACAAGATGGCTGACTGATGGGTAGGAAGAAACGAGAGTGTATTGTTCCAAGATAGATGTCAAGAGATTTTTAACGCGCAGAACGTTCTTTGATTTTACCGAACGATTTTATCAAATTAAGAAAAGAAAATTTCTTATTTTTTTAATTTAAATTTCTTATTTTGAGATTGTACTTAAAAAAAGAGAAAGAAGAAAAGGTTTACGGTAAAATTTAGAATAATTTAGAATAAAGTAAATTTGACAAAGTTAAAGATTATTTCAGAGTGGGCTTAATAACAAAATTTCCCTCTGTGTTGCAGGAGATTCGAAATTTAAATGAGAGGGAGAGAAAATGAGAGATAGAAAGGGAGAAAGAGAGACAGAGAGAAGAAATGAAAAAAGGGTGAGGGAGAAAAAGGAAAAATGAAAGAGGGTAAATGAGAGAAACACAGAAAGAAGAGGAGAATGAAAGAGGGTGAACGCGTAAGACAGAAAATGAGAGAGAAAGGAGAAATAAAAGAGAGAAAATAAGAGAAAGAGAAAAGAGTGAGGGAGAGCGAAAGAAAGAAGCAAAGAGAGAATGAAAGGAAAAATGAAAGGGAGAGAAAAGGAGTGAGAGAAAAATAGGAGAAATGAAAGAGAAAATAAGAGAAAGGCAGAAAGTGGAGAGGGTAAGAGATATACAGAAGGAGAGAATGAAAGTGATAAAAAGTGCGAGAGAAAGACAGAAAATGAGAGAGGATAAATGGCAGAGAGAAAAAAATGAAAGTGAGAGAAAGCAAGAGAGAGGATGAAAGAGGAAAAATAAGAAATAAAGAGACAGAAATGAGAAAACGAAAGAGGAAACATATGAGAAAGGAGAGAACGAAAAAGGAAAAATAAGAGATAAAGACAGGGAGGAGGAAATTAAAGAGTGAAGGACAATATGAGACAGGGAGACAGACACAGACAGAGAGAAATTAGACTATGAGAGCCAAAGAATAAAAAAATGAAAGGAATAAGCAATGAAATGGTGACAGGAGGCACACAAAGAAATATGTGGTGTAACTGAAATGTTTGAGCCACTTTATATTCCATCGGTGTTTTTCTCACAGCGTCCTTTGACGCACTTTGCTACTTTTGCATTCAAGCGAAGAGCGAATGACGTAATGTCATTTCCTCAAACGCCAGGTAGGGGTGGTCTATTAATCTCTCCAGTTGAATTAACTAGCCAATTACGTCCGAAAAAACTAGCCTAGCAAATATTTGACAAGCAAATTTAAACGGTTGAAGGTCGTGATGTGGATCTGACACGTTTCTTATTCAAGGTAGTATTTTGTTTCTTACTTCTCGCCTTTTATGAACGCAGTTTCACGTTCCAGGTTAGAATTAGTAGTGGTGCGAGGAAGCGCGAGGTTCTTGCTGTAAAATCCAAAATAAATGAGCAAATTTAAAAAAAAATATATAAAATAAAATAAAACAAACCACCTATTTGACTCCCTCTTCCCATAGGTACCTATCCAATTCACCTTTGACTCTCCCAAACTATCAGCTCAACCACCCATGGAGGCAACTTATTCTAGTAATTAAAAACTCGCTGGCAAAAAGAAAACTTGTAATTTAAATTTACAGCCCCTACTTCTGGAATCAGCTAATGAATGGGGTAAAAATTTCACCGCAACTCATTTACTTTCTTCCCCCAGAGCCTTGTTCGCCTCAATCAAATCTTCCGTAAGGCTTCTAATTTCCAAGCTCTACGATCCACATATTGGAAGTATTTCCTCACATGGACATCCCTTTGCCGATCTCACCAGGTGCACTGACCGTCTTTGGACCTTTCAAGAAACTTGATGTCTTCCCTTAAGTGGGGGCCTCCATGCAAAAACACAGTATTCCAAGTGCAATGTTACAATTGCCTTATATAGTGGGATTATGGCAGGCCTATTTCTACAAGCAAATGTTCGAAAAATCATCAATGAACATTCCTTGCCGCTTCTACACTGCTCGAAGAACTTCATTTCCGACCGAATCTTAACTCCCAGTTCCATTTCTTCACCTGTAAATTTAGACATCACTCACTTCAATGGCATTTAAGAAATATCCAAAACAACAATGGTCCTAGTAGCGATCCTTGGGGTTCCCAAATCCGTTAAGTAAACTAAGGATTTTTCGTGCGATTCCAATATGTTCCAGTTGATATTGTAATCTCTCCTGCAGGACAGAGTCAAATGTTTTGCTGAAATATAAATAAACACGTCGAAATTATTTTTTACGTCCAACTCATGAGTGATTATCAAAGTGACATCAAATTGGATAAACATGATTTTCCCTTCATCTACACTAGTTGAATCCAGACCTTTACGCTGGACAAATGTCAACCAAACAAGCCGACTACAGTAGGAGCATGCAATATGGTTAAAAGTTTGTTCTAATTTGGACTATTTTCAACTTAATCGATATAAATCAATGAAAATCAAATGCTAGCAATTTATTAATATAAATATGCGTACAAAAAAGGAAATAAAATCTTTAACGCCCGCTCAAAGTAAATCTCCTAAAGCTGTTTAGAAATTGATGCCATATCTTCTTCTTGAATTCGATTCGCATTTTCCCTCTTTATGGTCCCTAATCATCATCATCATCATACAGTAGTTAAGATGTTTTTACAGCTGGTAAATTGAGAAGTATATATTCGAAGTCAGAACTCTACGGATTCCTTAACAAAATTGCGAATTTTAAGATGACATTCAACTTTCCTATGGAGGTCAATTGGGTCTTCTTTCTCAAACCTATCAGTTACATGAGAAAGATAATAAAGTCCGGATCGCTGTAATTGCCAGAGGCTAATTGAGTCACGGATAATATCGGTAATCTTACTTGCTACAAGTGGTCTTGTCATAATATCAGGGAAAGCACGTAGAAATCGTAAGCCAGATGGCTTATCGCTATAATTAACTACCGTATTAACTGGAAAAATTCGCACATTTCTACGAGTTATCTAAAGTTTCACAAGTGTCAATAGATTTTTACCATAAATCTGATCTTCCATTATTGTTGGAAGTCAGACATAGCTGAGAATTATTAAAAATGGCCTCTTTCAATTATCCCTCTCTCTCTTGCACTGTTTTCTTAAAGGAAAACTTGATAGGTGGAGAATACTGGGAAATCTGCTTGCATTAAGATGAGAAGAGATATTTTAAAACAACTACAGTAAATCTATTCGAAAGCAAGGCTGTGGGTAAGCTTACTGTACTCATTGTTTGTTGGAAAGATACTATGGCCGGATTACTGGGTTTAAATATAAAAATAAAGAAATCAAAGACTTTCCACAGGTAGTTTATAAAGGAGGAGACCGTGATTATTATTTTTGCCATTATCTCTACACTCTAATAGTTGATAAATGTACTCGAAATACGAGACCTATAACAGAACCCGCGTTTAAAAGGTTCTTTAATTAAAATCCACACGTTGGCTAATTGGTACCTGTTAGGAAACACATGGTTTTACTCACCGGTAGTCTGAGACCAGTGCAGAGTCTCTTCATGGTTGTCAGTTGTACTACGATTCATTTACGATCTCACTTCCATTAAGAAACGTTGGCAAGGGATGCCCACAATCTGTGTTCATCTCTTTCTTCGGCTATTTCTGGAAACTTGATCACTTTTAGCCTCCCAAGGTTGTCTTCTGTTCGGCGCCGAAGACATTACCATTGGCGTGGTTAATAAATAAGATCCGACCGTGATCCTGCTGTCCACCGGCCTCCCCGGTTCACCATTTTCTCCTTTTGGTACGAAGTTGGTCCGCACTAGAGAAGGTTACAAGTTCAAAAGTTGAAATGCCCACAGTCGCCATGGCCTCACTCATCTCTCCGCTGCCGACAGTTCAGTTACGGTAGCAAGTGGGATACCCGCAAACAGAAGCCAGTTAATCAATATTCGTTCTATGGAAGTGTTGCGCGTATGGTGTTAGATAAGTGCGCCATCTACCTGTCACTAATATCTTTTCAATTGCCATATCGCTACAATCTTAATGTTTAGCAAATCTTGACAGTTCACCAAAGAAACTGTAATTAACGTCAAAGTGACGGGAACACCAAAAGCAAGCAACATTCGAGACGCTCCCGAAATAGGATTTACGCCCCAAAATGATTACTCCCCCACTCATTAAGCAATACGTCTTGGTGACCACGATTTCATTTCCTTTCTCTTACTACGAAACTGTAGACGCAAATATTTAATTAAAATTGATGCTGTTAAGCGAACTGACCTCAACTGATGCCACATAAAGTAGTCTCAGAGAGAGGGGGGAGGATAGGAAAGAGGGAGAGAGTGAAGGAGCGACAGAGAGAGAGAGAGAGAGTAATTTCCATTTCCTAATTACCTTTATGAATCCGGTTACGTGTTTGAAGCTTCCACTCAAAGAGGACATCTTCCCATTCTAAAATTCGTGGAACACATCGGTGCATAAATATTTAAATAGAAATAGAGAGAGAGAAAGAAATAGACAGAAAGAAAGAAGGGAATAAGAATGGAGAGAGAGAGAGAGAGAGAGAGAGAGAGAAAAGGGAACACAGTAGAGAAAGAGGGTAGAAAGAAAGAAAGAATATAGGAAGAGAAAGAGAAAGAATAAAGGTAGAAGATAGGAAAGGAGGAGAGAGCGAGAGAAGGCAGAAATAAAGAAGTCAATAAGAATATAGGAAGAGAGAGAAAAAAATAAAGGAAAAGAAAGAATAAAGAAAGAAAAAGAGGAAGAATATAGGAAGGGAAGAGGTAAATTAAGAATGAGAGGTGGGAGAGAAAGAAAAGACGAACGGAATGAAGAAAAAAGATGAGAAGAGTGGAGAGGGAAGGAGAAAGAGGGAAAGATTAAGAGCAAAGGAGGAGTAAAGGGAAAGAGAGAGGGAAGAAGATAGGAAGGGAAGACAGAAATGGATAGAGAGGATGGACAGGTAATAGCGAAAGAGAGATCGATTGAGCGAATGTGCGCTCTCTTCCCGAAAATACTAGAATATTATCATCCATAGATTCCATTCTTAATAGATGGAGAGTCGTGTACTATAGATGGAATTTACCGATGACAATCCGAAAAGAGGCTGCGCCCCCACCATAGGACAATATAATCGTTTGCACAACCAATGGCAGACTCCAAGTTGTCCTCCGATTTAAGCCATCTGGCTCATGGCATTTGTCTCTCGCTGCTGCTTTTCCACTGTCTAAACACCATCGACCTAACTTATAAGTTAGGTCGATGGTGTTTGGACCATCGACCAACCACCAGCAAATATATTTGTTGGTGGTTGCCATCTACATCACTTTTCTTTGCCCTTCGCGACTGGTAAATCGTAACGCTAAACAAGAAGAATATTTAACCACCAACTACCACGAGATGTCTTCATTCTGTTTATTTGTTATCATAGAGAAAATACAACAAAAAATGAAGAACAACAGAAGAAAGAGAGAAAATAAGAGATAAAGATAGAAAAAGGAGAGAATGAAAGTCAAGGAGAGAGAGATTTGTCCGTTACAGATGTCTTGTCAGACATTCTCCCAAATTAGGAAAATTTTTGAGGTTTCTCAAAGTGACTGATAATTATAGGTTAACAAGGTTTGTAAATTAGATGGGCTGAGCATTTAATTCGCGGAATGGACCTGTCTTAATTTTTATCTTCGTCACTGAATCCTGCCGGTGATTTCTCCTTTTCGAAATAATCTCCTTCGAAGGGTATATACACTTGCAACATCGGAAACCCCACTAGTATTAACTCCTCAGGAAGCCATTTCTTTATGACTTTTTATGAGTGGTTGTTGGAGCCACAGATTACAGACCTTCTTTAATACACCACTTGAAATTTTCAGTTCTCATTAAACACTTTACCGAGTAAACTTCTCACATTTCTCTTACAACATCTGCAGCACTCTCACTACGTCGAACACAACAGCGAAAAACAAAACGTTGCCACTTTGAAATTACTGGACAGCATGTCAGAACTTGCAACTGTGCCAGCGTATTGTTAGACATGCGCTCTTTTGTCATCTACTGGCAGTTCTTAGAAACTTCAGCGGTTGTAGGATGACGCTGCCATTCCTCGAATTAAAAAAAATCAGCCTGTGTACGTGGCCATAAGTGGCGGGCTGCAACTCTTATATCCATGATGACTCATACTCAATGCCGAACGTCCTTTGTCGCAGCACAGCGGGCGCTCCGAGACCCTTATTAAGACGGATGGGACACATGTCAGTATCAGTATAGTGCGCAAGATGCTGCACGGTATGGATTACCACAGTCATGCAGCCGTTCCCAAAATTATGATCATCTCGTCTAATGGCAGAAGATGTCTAGTTGGTGTGAGGCCAGCTGTTCTTGGACCGTAGACCAATTAAAAGGTGTGTGTGTTACAGTGAGGAGTCACGAGACATGGTGTACCAGTTTTATGGCAGTGCCTGATTGTGGCGAATGCCCGAAGAAAGTTACCTACTGGACTGTATCGTCCCAGCAATAAAGTTTGGCGAAATCAGCATTATGGACTGGGGATGTTTATCACAGTTTCGTCTGGGATCATTAGTCGTTTAGAAAAAAACTCGAATGTTGAATTCGATCTAGTTGTTCCGGATAATAATGCGTTACAGCATTATTGTGCCAAATCGTCGCGGAAGACCCATTCCTGAATCAACAGAACGACAATATATGTCATACTTCTCGCGTTTTAATGGACTTGTATGAGCACATGAGCGTCGAAGAGTTGGACTGGCCAGCCCAGAGCCCTGGTCTCAATCTTATAGCAAACCTCTGGGATGAATTGGACCATCGGGTGCGTGTGAAGTCGCGGCTTTGAAGACCGAATGGCAGAAAATATCGGAAGACATTTTCAAAAAAATAGGTGAAAAGTGTTCCACGGAGATTAGAGACTGTCATGAAGGTTAAAGGTCCAGCACACGTTATTAGTTTTCTTGTAAATAAAGGTTATTTGTAGATATGTAGGTGTCTGGATATTAATGGTAGGGCAGCGTATACAGGGTGTCTCAAAAATATTGGTACAAACGTTTAGGGGAGGTAGGTAACATCTAAAGCAATGTGAATCGCATAGGAACCCATAACCAGAAATGTCACCGTAAGTCGGTAGACGGCGCTGTTCATCAGTTTGCGAGAGGGAAAATTTCTGGTTTACTCATTCAAGCAGAAGTCGCCGCACGAAGAGCATGCATCGATATACGAACTGTGAGCTAGCAGACATGCACCTAGTGTATGGATTAGCAGAAGGCCCACACGGTGTGCGCCCCCATGCGGCACAACATCGCTTCGCAATAAATGTATGGGCAGGTATGGTCGTTGACTGCTTAGTCGGCCCATACCTGTTACCATCCCGCATGAACTCTGCTAAATATCGGATCTTTCTTGAACAAGTTCTACCAGGGTTACTTGACGATGTTTCAGCAAATGTGAGACGCAACATTTGGTTTCAACATGACGGGACGCCTGCCCATTATGGAAGGTGTGTTCGTGACCATTTGAACAGGTGTTTTGGGCGTCGATGGATTTGCCGTTGTGGACCCGTTGCCTGGCCCCCACGCTCATCTGATTTAACGAGCCTTGATTTCTTTCTGTTGGGGGGGGGGACCCTCAAATCTACCGTGTATGAATCGCCTGTGTGGAGACTGAAATGGGTCTCGTGGCGAGACTCGTCTGCGCTGCTGCTTCTGTCCAGGTGTGTTCGACCGTGTCCGCCAATCCATGCTGCGTCGGTGTCACGCATGCATCGCGTCTCATGATGGAACCTTCGAGCATCTGTTGTAACATCATGAAATGCATCCATCTCGTACTTCAAATGTTTGCCACTAATTATTGTCTTGTGTCATTTCTGCTTCTTGTGCCTCTGCTACTACTTTCTCGTGACGTTTCCGGTTCCTATGCGATTCACATTCCTTTAGATGTTACCTACCTCCTCTAAACGTTTGTACCAATATTTTTGAGACACCCTGTATATAATCAATACAGAAGCAAATACAAATATATACTACCCTACCACTAATATCTGGATATCTGCTTTAGATAAAAAAAGAGCTTTTATTGTGTCATTTAATATTTTTGCTGAAAACTTTTGCTTTTATGACGGCCTTTAATCTTCGCGGCAAACTCTCAACCATCCTTTTATAAATGTCAGATGATATGTTCCTCCGCTCGGCCTTTAACGCAGCCACCAGTTCGGCCTGCTTCTTTGGGCGATCTCGACGTACACGTACCCAACGATCCAATACATCCAAAATATGCTCGATAGGGTTCAGATCAGCACTCTTGGCTGGCCAATCCAACTTTTCCATACCCATGTCCTCAAACCACTCTGTTACGACCCGAGCAGTAAGGCATGGCACGTTGTCTTGCTGATACAGGTATGGGCCTTCCCCGAAGTATTGCCATAACTTTGGAAGTGCATAATTGTCCAGGCTATCCTGGTATTGCGCAGCATTTATGGTTTTGTCGATAACGACTAATGGGCCCAAGCCAAACCACGAAAGGAACCCCATACCATGACACTGCCTCCACCAAAATTCATTGTTGGGAGGATACAATCAGGAAGGAACTGTTCTCCTGGTATTTGACACACCCAGGAACGGCCATCAAACTGGTAGAGTGCGAACCTCGACTCGTCTGTCCATAGGACTGTTTTCCACTGCTCTACAGTCCAGGAGTCGCGCTCCTTACACCAGGTTAATCGGCATCTAACATTTGTTGAGGTGATCAGTTCTGTTGAACTGCTGAGGTGATTCTGTTGAACGTGCCATCTTGCATGCCCAATTTTGTAATCCTCTGTTCGAAGCCCAGTGTGCATATTTATAGCAGTTTCTGTGACGTGTTGCATACACAGGACCTGTTTCCCCATCCATGGAAGGATGTCTGGATATTAATGGTAGGGCAGTGTATATATATGTAGTTTTTCTCGATTCTTCCTGCACTTAGAGGTCATTTATACAGTCCCAAAACATTAGAACCAACGAGGGCTGTTGTTCGGATTATTCAAAGTTACGATTTCGACTTTTCGAATTCGATCACATATTCATCATAAGAGGATGATCGTCCATTGAAACTGGTCGCAGAATGGTGTATATGCTGGCCTTATTGCAACACACTCTTTAAAATCTTGCAAGGTTGATTTAATGCCTGACTCTTTACCTCCTTTCAACCTTTGTTAAACATCTTAAGCCCATTTCGTAAATAATTTCGGCCTGTTTGCGCAACTTTCTTCATTAGCATAATCGATGGTTTGTCATTTCTTAAGGAACGTCATAGATCTATTCCCAAATGAAAAAGTTGATTTGGGAATGTTCAAAGAAACAAAAATAAAAGAACTCATATCCCTTTCATCATATGGTAGCCATGACTATTCTACTCTAAAGGTAGAACAGTTTTTGTTGGGCTGTCAGTTCATTAACGAGGTTTCATTTTAAAGAAGAATTCTCTGTAACATCAGAAAGAGATCCTTAGTGATGCCACAGCAGTGCGCTGAGGATACACGAGGTGCAAATATTATTTCTAATAACAGAAGAGAAGACTTCATGGATAGTTAACAGATGTGTCTCTTTACGAGGGCTTCCTAAAGGCGTGAGCAAGACGAAAGAAGGCTACTCATCGAGCACTTAGTGAGTGCAGATAAGGATTTTGTAGACACATTACTCAGCAGGTCTCTCTCTCAAGGGGAAACCAAAGCGGCTCACAACTCTGTTAATTATCTTTCGAGCTGTGATATCAACAAAAGCTGAGATACTGATAAACCACTAAGTGTTCTGCATCTTTCCGTCTCTCTTTCTCCTTTGTATGTGTACAGATGGCGCTCTTCAGATAACGGCAAATTCATTTTCCATACTACACACACACACACACAATGACTTCTAGAGGCTGATAATATAGGGTATAAAGCTTTTTAATTAGATTTCATGGCATGAAGTCCATGAAATCTTTTTCATGGACTTCATGCCATGAAAGGACCGATTTTTCACCCACCTTTAAACCAACGAAACAATTTCAAACTAATGAATGGATCACAGTGTTATTACCAAATGATGCCCAAAGTAATTCAAATGTTCCTCTTTCTGTTTACTCGATTTGCGTACAGAATTTTATCCATACACATTCTGTGTCTCAACACTCTTCCCCCACTAACCCTTAATGTGTGAACTCTACGGTGTAGTTATTTTATTTTCATATCTTTTTTCCCCATTCATGTGCCTCACGGGGCTCCTCCCTTGGCCCTTTTTATTTTAATATTTATGTCCTATCACTTAAATTTATTCATAGTTTCATTCCATTCCTTGCTTATGATGATTTTTGGAAACAAATTCTAATTGCATATTCTCGTGAAGTAGTGCAGTGGATATAATTACCGTCCACCCACAGCGGTTGGAAAAAGATTGAGTTCGAATCCTCTCAATGACGCAAGGAATGTTCATGGTTTTTTCTCCTGGGAGTTCGAGTTTTTCGTCAAGAAAGCCGAACGAAGAATACACGCAATTACGGACGCAAGTACCTCTTGTAAATGTTCTAGAACTAATAATTCACATATTTTATTGCGTTAGTATTGGAAAAATCATAAAAGGAAGCAAAGATGATATAGCATTGGTAGGGCAGTGTATATACACAGGGCAGTGATATTAATGGTAGGGCAGTGTATATACAAGTGTATATCTCAAGTGTATATACACTGCCCTACCATTAATATCCGGTCACTTGCCTTTAGACAAAAAAAGAGCTTTTGTTGTGTCATTTATTTTGTGCTGAAACCTTTTGCTTTTATAATGGCCTGCAATCTTCGCGGCATACTCTCAACCAGCTTTTTATAAATGTCAGGTGATATGTTCTTCCACTCGGCCTTTAACGCAGCCACCAGTTCGGCCATATCCTTTGGGCAATCTCGACGTGCACGTACCCAATCGACGATCCAATACATTCCAAAGATGCTCGATAGGGTTCAGATCAACCCTCTTGGCTGGTCAATCCAATTGTTCCACACCCATGTCCTCATACCACTCTGTTACGACCCGAGCAGTATGGCATGGCGCGTTGTCTTGCTGATAGAGGTATGGGCCTTCCACGAAATATTGCCATAATGTTGGAAGTGCATAATTGTCCAGGCTGTCCTGGTATTGCACAGTAATCATGGTTTTGTCGATTACGACTAATGGGCCCAAGCCAAACCATGAAAGGAGCCACAAACATGACACTGCCTCCACGAAACGTCGTTGCTGGTAGGATACAATCAGGAGGGACCTGTTCCTCTGGAACGGCCATCAGACTGGCAAAGTGCGAACCTCGACTAGTCTGTCCATAGAACTGGTTTCCACTGCTCTACAGTCCAGGATTCTCGCTTCTTACACCATGTTAATCAGCATTTAGCATTTGTTGAGGTGACCTATGGCTTGTGAATAGCTGCATGAGCATTGTAACCCATGTCATGTAGTGTCCTTCGTATTGTAGTAGAGCTGACATTAGTCCCAATACTCTCACAGAGGGTTTGTGTGACTTAAGAAAAGCAAATTACGATTTTCGCGTACAGTTATTCGCAGAATTGTCTTGTCCCGTTCTGTAAGTTTCCGGGGGATTTTCCAGGCAGTTTTTTTGCAGATTCAGTCCCATTCCTCTGCCATTTGCATATGACGTCATTAACCGTTGACCTAGGGGTCCCCAGAGTGACTGCGATGTCTCGTACAGAACGCTTGCTTATGTGGTATCCTACTATCATTGCACGTTGGAAGTTTTTTAATTCTGTTGAACGTGTCAAATTGCATGCCCACTCTTGCAATTCTCTGTTCGAAGCCCAGTGTGCATATTTATAGCAGGTTCTGTGACGCGTTGCATGAATAGGACCAGTTTCCCTATTTTGCAATTGCATGTCCATGGTGGGGTTTCCATGGACATGCAATTGCAAAATGGGCAATTGCAAAAGTGGGCATGCAAGATGACACGTTCAATAGAATTGCCTCAACAATTCAACAGAATTGATGACCTCAACAAATGCTAGACGCCGATTAACACGGTGTAAGGAGCGAGAATGCTGGACTGCACAGCAGTGGAAAACAGTCCTGTGGACAGACGAGTCGAGGTCGGCATTCTACCAGTCTGATGGATGGCCGTTCCTGGGTGTGGCGAATACCAGGGGAACAGTTCCTTCCTGATTGTATCCTCCCAACAATTAAGTTTGGTGGAGGCAGTGTCATGGTATGGGGCTCCTTTCGTGGTTTAGTCTGGCCCATTAGTCGTTATCGAAAAAACCATGACTGCTGTGCAATACCAGGACAGCCTGAACAATTATGTACTTCCAACATTATGGCAATACTTCGGGGAAGGCCCATACCTGCATCAGCAAGACAACGCACCATGTCATACTGCTCGGGTCGTAACAGAGTAGTTTGAGGACATGGGTGTGGAAAAGTTGGATTTACCAGCCCAGAGTGCTGATCTGAACCCCATCGAGCATCTTTGGGATGCATTGGATTGTCGGGTACGTGCACTTCGGGATCACCCAAAGAACAAAGCCGAACTTTGCCTGCGTTAAAGGCCGAGTGGAGGAACATATCATCTGACATTTATAAAAAGGTAGTTGAGAGTTTGCCGCGAAGATTGAAGGTCATGATAAAAGCAAAAGGTTTCAGCGCAAAATATCAAATGACACAATAAAAGCTCTTTTTTTGTTTAAAGGCAAGTACCCTCATATTAATGGTAGGGCAGTGTATATATATATATATATATATATATATTAGGATTTGTGCCCCAGGTTTCGAACAAAGAGAAAAAAATCAGACCGTGAGGATCGCAAAATTCGCAATAGGACGGATCGACACAATTACCTCTCTGAGAAGGATTATCGAATATTAATTCATCTTCGGAACATCCAATTACGATGAGTATCATTAATACAGTAGTTAACCTGGCAGAGGGAAGATTGAATTAACGTTGTGCACTGCTTCCATTCGCACAAGAAATATGGGTGAGGGTTGATATGGGTCAGAGTTTTCACTTACGATCGACTTCACAGCTTCCACATTACTTTGAAGCTGTACTTAGGTGTGTCCTTTTTTATTTCTCCAAAAGTTACATAACTCATTATCCCAAATGGGCAATGTTCAGCCTCATCTTCAATGTTATCAGACGCAGGTTGACACCTCTGCAATGCTCAAAATGCTTCCCTGTTCTACTAGAAGTTCAATGCTATGAGGCGTTGTAAGATTTGTCTGTAAATTTCCTGTGTGTATTCTCTGGTTTTTGTCTTACTTTTTTGGATGAAAAACCTGTATTCCTAAAGTAAAGAAACTTCCAAAGCCATAGACCGTAGACCGAATACCTCGGCCGGCCAGTGCGAAAAATCCAGTAAATTATTAAAAAAAAAAAAAAAAATTAATTATGAATCGACGTCCTCCTCACACTGGGTGGAAAAGACCTGAGGTGGAAAAGAGTCCCGTCGATGACGGGGGGAATATTTATGGAATGTTTTTACAACGTGGCTGAGTTAGTCGGTCTCGGATGAGGACAGCATGGTTTGATTCTTTCTCCCGGAAACTCGAAGTTTTCGTCCAGCAATCATAAAATCGATCTCAGAACACAATTTGCCGACAATATACACGGAGCAATATGGCCTTAGTAGCTGATGTTCTCAAACCCAACAACACCTTATGAATTGAGAGACACTGCACTATTATACCACGTGGTAGATAAAGTAATTTATTATCGAAATGATACAATTTTACAGGAATGGAATCACCTCAATGTTAAACATTTCAACTATTTATGGATCCGTTTTGGGAACTCACTGTATCCCGTTTTCAGGCCTGTTAACGTGATCCGGGCGTGGAGTCTTTCCCAACCGGCTGAAGACGCTCAACGCCCAGATCACGTTAACAGGCATGAAGACGGAAAACAGTGAGTTCCCGAAATGTAGCCATAAATAGTTTAAGTGTCTGACATTGTGGTGGTTCAATTCCTTTAAAATTGTATCATTTCGATAATAAATTACTTAATCTACCCCGTGATATAATACTGTTGTGTCTCTCAATTCATTAACATAATAATGAACAAGAACACCCTCCCCTTTTCCCCTCTACCAAGTAATTAAATCCAGAAACGTTTAGTCCTTGAGACTGTCATAGGCATTCTTTTCCAGTATGAGAAGCTGGGCTTGTCACGATGGTGGGACTCTTTAGTAATCTTGGGTATAACCCCCCTGTGCAAGTTCTGAAATATAGCATCCTGTATATTGGAGGGTATGAACCAGTTGTAAGCAGACATCGAGGTATAGCCTTCATACCACACGGAGAAATGCCGTCCCTCTCTGTTACCAGGCAATACTAAGTAGCTCTTATCAACCGGTGCATTACCACCACTTTTCTTATTGGAGGCTCGAAGTAGCGAAATCCATGTTCAGTCTCCAGAGAAAAGCTCTGGCAATCCCCATCCCTTCCATCATGCAGTATAATTGATGTCTCTTAAGGTTATGTGGGTGTCATTACGAGATCCAATCTGCCTTACATTTCGAGGGTACAGCGCTAAAACGTTGTTGATTCCAGGTAGTACACGGAATCGAACCTTTTAGGGGAAATCCGAACCAGCTAGTGTATAATTTCGCTGCCTCTACTCTGCCAGATAGTGACTGCGGAGAGTCCGAGTAGTGTGTGCGGTATTGTTGGAGGCCATGCTATGTAAATGAACTGGGTATATTCTTGCCCTGTGAACGCCATATCCAAAAATTTCATTACTTTAAACAACATGTCCTCCCAACCTTTTCTTACTACCGAACATAATAATGAATACACAAACTAATAGAACAAACTTATCTGTGAAAAGATCTAAACCTCCCAGACACTTTCTTGTTTATTTCATGAGCATACGTGGTCTCAGTTCCAATCTCAATTTTGACCATTTCCACTTACAGTCTGCAAAGCCCCACTTACTGTTTCTGACCTAATTCCAATTATCGGTTGATTCAACCACTGCTCATCTCTGTTGTCCTAATTATTGTTGAGTCCTGTGGTTTCAAAGGTGGTACTTGTGCATATGTCGGCTCTGATATCCTCCGTCAGGGATGCAGTAATCTGGAATCTCCCCTTTTCGATTTGTTCTTGCTTAAAATCTCTCTCTGGCCCCATGTTTTAAAATTCGTATGTTGCCTATATCTTTCTCCCAATTCCATTAATCACTGGAACTCTTTGACTTCAATTCTTTGAAACTTGCCTTTCTCTAGCCCAACTTTCCTAACAGCGAGATAATTTTCCTTAGTGATTTTAATGTTAACAACCCCAGCTGCCTTCCATTTTCTAGTCACACGGACCTAGCTGGTCGAGATGCTGAAGCTTTTTTAATTACTAATGACCTTGCACAGATTGTTCATTTAGCTACCAGAATACACGACAATCCTAACGACACAGCCAACACGTTTGATATTTTTTTCTGACAAACAATCCTTTGAAATACACGGTTGAGGTGAGGGGTTCTCTGGGCATCTCAGATTACAAATTGGTGATGGTCTGTTCTCCAATGGAGCCCTTCTCTTGTGGCCACTCTCAACCTCGTGTTGTTTGATATTACAAGGATGCAAAATGAGATGATTCGCTAGATTTCTTTTCTTCTTTTCCTTGGTCGGATTACTGTTTCAAAACTTCTGATGTCAACATTTGCTCAGATCGTATCAGTGAAATTATTCTTGTAGGGATGAAATCCTTTATTCCACACTCCAACTTAAAATCTTGTCCTTTATCTAAACATTAGTTATTCAATAAATATGATAATGCTATTCAAGATAAAAACGTTGCTTATTGCAATTGGCTTGCATCTAAATCTCCTGGTTCATTTTTTGCATATATCAAAGCTCGCAAACAATTGTAAAGCAGTTATTGTTCATCCAAGATGGATTTTTAACAGGATAACATTTGAAAACTCGTTTCTTGTCCAAGCAGTAGTCAAGCATTCTGGTCTCTTGACAAAGCTATTGGTCGCAACTTTTGTCCATCTGTATTCCCGCCTCTGCCAGTTTCATCTTCAGCTGTGGTAGCAACAGAACCACTCGGTTCTATTGCCACCTCGGCTGAAGACTTGCTAGCATCCTACTTTTCTTCTAACTCATGTATTGATCTTGGCAGACCACCACCTACCTCCCAATACACTCCATTCAATGCCTCCTGTGGTCTTCGGTCTAAATTTTGAACAGTCTTGATGCCAAGAAAGCGCCAGGTCCTGATGGTGTTTTTCCACTTGCTGTCAAAACCTGTACCTGTACTCCTGAGCTTACTCCTGTTCTGTGCCAGCTTTTTACCCTTTCTTGTTCCACCGATGTTTTCCCTTCGGCTTGGAAATTTGCTCTATCCATTCAGTTCCTAGAATGACAAATACCTCCCATCCAGTTATCATCCCATTGCTGTGACGAGATTTGGGACTTGTCACAATATCGATTAGGTTAGAACCATCAATTCTTTTGATCAGTAATTTCGACAGAGTGGAGATATTTTCCTATAATGGGGAGCTTCCAAGTTGTCATGTTTCATTAGCCCGTAATATCGTTCTGGATACAGTAAACGGCAACCCTCCTGTTGGCATATTAGGGCCACGTTATGGCAACCTGTTTACTCTTGACGAATTGCCCAAAATGCATCATTTTTCATTTTTCTAGTTTGTTGGAAATGCTCCTGAAAAGTAATTTCTCATCCCATGTTAGGCCTAGGTCTGTGTATAACGAGAATTTTTGTACTCTATTGCCATTGATGAATTTTTGAATATTGTTTTTATAGCTCTTCTTCGTGAAAGTCATCTGTGCAGTTTCTTGATGGCCTAGCTGAACTCTCTAAATAACCGATAAATAGGTTGATTTGTCAAGCAGTATTTTGATTTATTTCTAGCAGTATTAGAGGTGACATACAACTTCAAGTCGTCGGAATCAGAACTGAAGTTGGTAAACTTTACGAAATAAATTATTCCAGGACAAGTGCAACGAGGGTGATGGATAACACTCCGCCTTGTAGTGTTCCTCTTTTTATAGTCTGGTAGTTGCCATGCGATATGATGAGTATCCTTTCCTTAAGGAAGTTCTGGAGAATATATACTCGTATTAATGAGTCAGTTGCCTCGAAATCGTTCCGTGGCCAAGCGATTATAGTGCGTCTCTGAAAGCGTTTTCTAAAAAGAGAATTTAAGCAATCAGTTTATATTTTTAGTTTCAAACACCGTTCTCTTTATTTCTATATTAGAGTAGCTGTCTCGCACTACAAAGAGTAGGCAGAAGCCCAGAAAGGAAAACCACCTTTCTGTTTCCTTTTTCTATTAGTACTAACTTACTAACACAGCCGCTTGGTCACCTCGTGGCACTGCTCCTGCCTCCCCGTGGCGGGGCCGGAAACCTGGGTGGTAAAGCAAACCCCCAGGGCCAAAAGGAGCAAAACATGGATTTCGACAACTTTCCCCCGATCCAGACAGCAAATCCTAACTCATTGGATTTGCACCATCCCTATGATGACACAAACACCAGAAAGAGACTGAAGACGGATGCTTGCAGGATAGAACATCCTACTTTCCTGATCTTGCATTCTTTAACAAACCAGGCCATAGGCAATCTATCTCCATTTCTCATACAGAAATGTCTGGAAAGTGTAGCAGGTTCCCCGAAAATGGTGAGACGTCTAAAATCTGGCGACCTACTGGTTGAGACCACCAGTTCCAAACACTCTGAGTCCCTTCTGAAACTCTCCACATTTGGTGGAATTTCAGTCAAGGTGTCACCACATGCTACACTCAATACCTCCAAAGGTGTCATCTCAGAATGGGACCTAATGAATGTCTCAGAGGAGGAAATTGTAAATGAATTGCAAGATCAGAAGGTCACACAGGCGAAAAGAATTATGCTGAAGAAAGATGGCGAACTTATCCCAACTCGAAGCATCATACTGACATTTAGTTCACCAAACCTACCTACATCGGTGAAAGCCGGGTATCTGAACTGCCGCATTCGCCCGTATATTCCAAATCCATTAAGATGTTATAAATGTCAGAAATTCGGACACTCCCAAACAGTCTGTCGAGGTGATGCTGTATGCCCTAATTGTGGCTCGAAGGAGCATACCCAAGCTGAATGTAAATCACAGTCCTCACTCTGCCCTAATTGCAAAGGCAACCACCCAGCCTTCTCTAAAACATGTGACCAATGGAAATATGAAAAGAAAATTCAGAAGTACAAGGTAGAAAAAAAAGTCTCATTTTCAGAAGCAAGGAAACAAATACAGCAAGTGATACCAAAATATACATATGCTGATGCTACCAAAAGATTTCATACAATATCTGTTCAGACTGACACATCAATACCACCAAACATTTCTATTTCTGAGTGGGCTCGATCTATACTCTCTTCCGTACCACAGTCCTCAAAGGAACAGACTTCAACCAGATCTTGTAACACACCAGTTACGATACCACCTGTTGCTGCTGCAACTTCCGTAAGACCTGCTCAAAAAGAAAATGCTGATCCCATTAATAAGCAGCATGCTGAATCCTCTTCCGCTATGGACACAAATGAGACTTGCAATCAAAAAGAAAATGAAACCATTTTGGAAATCCATCCAGAAGACGAAATAGAAACCAGACCTGTTTTTTCAAAGAGAGAGAAGATGAAAGCTGACCGCCTGAAACAGATTTCCAAAAAGCAGACAGATGCAGCTACTCCATATAAACCCAAACAATGAAAAACATCGTACAATGGAATTGCAGAGGCTTTCGCAGCAATATTGACGACATCCACGAAATAATTATGAACCATACTCCAATTGGAATCTGCTTACAGGAGACATATTTAACACCGCAGTTGTCTCCCTCGATAAAAAATTATACTCTCTTTCGGCAAGACAGACTTACAACCACAAATGCTCATGGAGGGGTAGCCATACTCGTGGACTCACGAGTCCCTTGTAAACGCATTCCGCTACAAACTGCCATTGAAGCCGTTGCCACGCGAATAGCGATTGGCATTAACCTAACACTGGTTTCCATCTACCTGCCACCCAGTGATCCTTGTACGTTTCAAGAACTTCAAGATCTCATTTTGCAGTTGCCAACTCCTTTCTGTTTATTGGGCGACTTCAATGGACATAATCCATTGTGGGGATCTCCCAACACAGACGCCCGAGGACAACTCATTGAAATGCTTGTCGACAGACAAAATCTAACCATATTAAATACAGGCTCTCCAACTTATTTCCATCTCCCAACAGGATCAGTCTCTGCAATAGACCTATCCATCTGCTCTCCTATCCTCTTTCCTAGTATTGAGTGGACTGCTCTGGACGATCCACTCAATAGTGACCACTACCCAATAATCTGTAAAATACAAACTTCACTCTGCATAACTTCAGAAACCAGCAAAAAATGGAAATTTTCTAAGGCAGATTGGACAAAGTACGCTTCCCATGTATCCTTTGAGAACCAGATCGTTGAATATCAACCAATTGACAAAGCTGCCAACCATATTACAAAACAGATCCTAGTAGCTGCATCTACTGCCATTCCTCAATCACAGTCAAGCATCCGTAAAAACAGAAACTACTGGTGGAATGAGGACTGTAGAAATGCAAAAAAAGAAAAAAACCGTGCTTGGAATTTATTCCGTAAATACCCTACCACTGCTAACTTGATAAACTACAAAAAACTTAGAGCTAAGGCCCGCCATATTAGGAAAAAAGCAAAAAAAGACTCTTGGATTCGATTCGCAACTGAAATTAATAAAAATACTGACGTAAGAATTATATGGAAAAAAATCAGGCAATTAAATGGCAAATTTCACCCATTGTCCTCCCCACTTATCACCTGGAACGGGCTGGAACTGTCTACTCCTGCAGAGATTGCAGATGCCCTAGGCGCAGTATTTTCACAGTTATCTCAATCAACAGCATACGAATCATCATTTCAAAAGATTAAGACTTCAGCCGAAAAATCCCACCTGAATTTCAGAACCAAATCCTTTCTACCGTACAATCAACCACTCACTATGCTAGAACTTCAAGAGGCTCTATCCACTGCAAGGAACAGCGCTGCTGGCCCTGATGGAATATACAACATAATGCTACAGCATCTAGATAATAAATCGCTTTCTTTGCTTCTGACATTCTATAATCGCATCTTCATAGAACATTCATTCCCCAGTTCTTGGCGTCACTCTTTTGTACTGGCAATACCCAAACCAGGGAAAGATCTCTCTATGCTTAATAATTATAGACCCATTTCTCTCACCAGCTGCTTAAGTAAAACCCTAGAAAAAATAATACACCGTAGACTAACATGGTACCTTGATTCCCAAAACATAATATCTGATAATCAATTTGGTTTCAGGAAAAACCGATCATCACTGGATCTTATGATCAAAGCAGAAACTAATATTAGGAATGCATTTATTCAAAATAAGCATCTTGTCATGGCATGTCTCGATATAGAGAAAGCCTTTGACACCACTTGGCGTTTTGGCATCCTGAGAGATCTACATTCCCTGGATCTGAGAGGTCACTTACCTTTTTTCATACAGAATTTCCTACAGCAGAGGACCTTTCAAGTTCGCTATCGGCAAGTCCTTTCCAAAACATATATACAAGAAGAAGGAGTCCCTCAGGGCTCTGTTCTTAGTGCAACTTTGTTTGCAATAAGAATAAATCAGTTGACTAAAATTATTCCCAATACAGTGACTTCATACCTATATGCTGATGATCTGACGGTCTCTTGCAGTTCACAAAACATGAGTTTTATTGAGAGGCAACTTCAAACATCAATCAATAATATCGAACTATGGATGACACAGAATGGTTACCGACTGTCCTATCAGAAATCTAGTGTCATTCATTTTTGTAACAAACGAAAGATGCACCCAGATCCTGAAATACATTTAAGAAACCAACCTGTCGCAGTTGTGAACAGCGTTCGTCTTCTTGGTGTGATTTTTGACAATAAATTGAACTTTAAAGAACACATTAAACATCTACGGACTGTTTGCCAGAAAAAAATGAACTTACTAAGAGTAATTTCTTCTACATCGTGGGGTGCAGATCGTTGCACCCTACTTCACTTATATAGAGCCCTAATTAGATCTCGCCTTGATTATGGTGCCCCGGTGTATGATTCTGCTAGGGAAAGCGCGTTATCATGTCTTGCCCCTATTCAACATTCTGCCCTCAGGATTGCTGTAGGTGCTTATAGAACGTCGCCAGTACAAAGTCTTTATATTGAAACCCATGAACCTCCCCTCAGACTCAGGAGAAAGATGTTACTCCTAAACTATGCGGCCAAAATTCAAAGTATATCTACTCACCCCATTAGGCCAATACTTAATGATCCACAGTTCTTTATGCACTATAGAAACAAACCTAGAGCAGTTCAACCTACTGGCATCAGATTGCAGGCATTATCGCAAACGTGGAATATACATCTTGACAAAGTCCTCCAAGATTCAAACAGTGCAGATCCTCCATGGTATTCTATTAAAGCATCCTGTGACAGCTATTTCCTAAGCTGGGGAAAACATTCGCTTGCTAATATCAACATGCAACAACTCCATACTGCTCACACACAAAATTATCCACATTTTACAAAAGTATACACTGATGGATCAAAGTCTGAAAGTGGAGTCGGGGCTGCAGCCGTCTTTCCCCATAACACTATCTCTGTTTCCTTGCCCATTGAATGCAGCAGTTATACAGCAGAATTATGTGCCATCAACCTTGCCTTAGAAAATATCCTCCATCTGTCCATCCAAAAAACTGTGATATATACAGACTCACAGAGTGCACTTATAGCCTTGCAAAATTCCTCCTCGCCAACACATCCTGTAATAGCAACAATAAAATCTCGGCTGATGCATATCCAAGAACACCAGCAAATAGTCATCTTTTGTTGGATCCCAGGCCACATGGGGATATCAGGGAATGAAAAAGCGGATTATGCAGCAAAACAATCATCCAACATAGCATCGACGAATTACTACGTTCCGTATATTGACTATAGATCCTATATAAGGCATGTATGTAAAGAACAGTGGACACTTTTGTGGCAAGCTCAACTGCAGAACAAGCTCCTGCAAATAAAATCTGAACCACAGTTATGGGCTTCCAGTTTCCGTGTAAACAGAAGGGAAGAAGTCGTCTTGTCCAGAGCGCGAATCGGTCACAGTCACCTCACCCATCTTTATCTACTCACAGGAGACGATCCTCCGAAGTGTACTCACTGCAACTCTTTTCTCACTATCAAACACATTCTCATTGATTGTACACTATATACTGCTGCCAGAAAAGCCTCATTCGGTACTCTACGAAATCTTCAAGAACCTTTAACACTTCGTCACGTTATAGGCAATGATGCAAATCTAATAGAATTTTTTTGCTTCCTCAAAGAGATACAGCTATATGACCGCATCTGACATGATTTTATAATCACAATATCTGAACTCCTTTACCCTTGATAGGCGCAATATGGCCCTAGTAGCCCTTGCGCCAGAAATAACAATACCAATACCAATACCAATACCAATGCCTCGAAATAATTTTTAATATATGAAGCAGTGCTTGAACTGATACATTGTCGAAAGCTTATTTTATATCAAAGATTATGTCTATTTGAGACCTGCTGCTGAGGGCATGTTGAATCCGATGTATCGTAATCAAGGAGGTTTGTTATGGTAGATCTCTGATGCTGTGATGTGTGGAGATGTGATGGTCTATTGTTCAAGCCCTCGTGGGCAGCAGGTTGGTAGAATCGTCGTCCTCTTCACACCGGGTGGAAAAGACCCGAGTTCGAGTTCCTTCGATGGCGGTAGGAATTTTTATGGGTCTTTTTCACAACGTGGCTAAGTTAGTCGGTCTCAGGCGAGGTTAGCATGAAAACTCCTGAAAACTTAGGATTTTCGTCCAGTAAACAGAAAAATCGATCTTAGAACACATGCAATTTGCAGACAATATACATGTAGCAATATGGCCTTAGTTGCTGATGCTCCTGAAAACTCTGTTAACAGGGTCAACTCAAGGGTATATGGTACCCCTAGGCCACATTGACTGATGGCCCCCTCCCGCCGATGCGAAGATTTTCATTTTTTTAGAATGATTAATTTTACATTTTATTTACCATTTTGAAATATTGTTTAAAATATGTAAAACTAAGTCCTAAAAGTTTTAATTTTGAATTTAATATTGTTTGTTTTTAACAGTTAACACATGAAAGATTTCTTGCGGACTTTGTTTTTGCGAGGAGGGGGAGGCGTTGCCGCCCCTAGGCCAGTGCCTACTACAATAACAATCGTTGAAGCAGTGGTCAACAATTGTAGGAAGTATTAGCTTTTCAAAGATTTTCAGCAGTGGGGCAACCAAGTTAGTCGATCTCAGGAGTGGAAAGCAAGTTTATTTTTACCCCGGGAAGATCGGTTTTTCATCCAACAAAACAGGCAAACCGATCAGCCAGCACAAGAAGTTTATAGACATATAACACATGGATGGATGAGGATGTTCTCGGGTAATCCGATTATAGTAATCACTGCGTATCTGCCCATCTGCTTTATGTCGAATTATACGATCAGATGATGCATGCTGTTATTGAACGAGCTTTTCGTCTCACGAAAAGGGCAGTGTACCTAATAAAGTGGCCACACAGTATGTTTGAAGTCCATCTCTGGCGTCTAGCTATCTATCCCATCCAACTTGTGTTCTATTTTTGTTTGTTCAAATTATTTCCAGACGGACAAACAGATTTCTAATTGATTTTAAGAGAATTTTGAATAACCCAAATTTTCTTTCTTAAACGAATTTTTATATTTGACGTTTTAAATCAAAGATCAGGACCAAATCAAAGATCAGTACCTAATTACGTACATTATAAATAAAATAAAAAATGAAATAAAAGTAATCAAATTCACATCGTGATGTTCAGTTTTAATTAGAAACATTAAGAATTTTTAAAACGTTTTACTTGTCATCTTACTTTCAAGGTCACAACTCTCAGGGTAATTTACATATAATTGAAGCGTTCTGGTAAACCTGACGTCCCTTCAGAGCAGTCGCTGTGATAAACATTCTGTCATCATTTTCTGAAACCTGACAGCCAAGTGAGGGTGTTGCTTGCAGTTTCCATAATGCATTCCTACTCTTGAAGGGAAGGCTGGAGAGGAGATTTAGGACACTGTCATGGCAATTGTGATTAATGTACCATTATAGCAGTGATTAAGATGCTACTGTTAGTGAAGCCTAAAATCCTGATGAAGGGTTCTCAGATGATTGACCCGCAGTTCTCGCATCTAGAAGGGAAGAGTATCTAAAAATATCCCTAAAAATCCTTGATTATGTTCAAGAGAGAGAGAGAGAAAGATTAGAGTAATTAATAACCTCTTACAAACTCACTGAGCTCATTATTAGACATTCATTTTCTGGTGTGTGTGTTTGTGTGTGCCCTCCTGCCGTTAATAAGCATATTCAAGAGTCCTGAGGGTACTGAAGTCTACTCTTGTAGTAGAGCAATTCGCAATACATAAAAGGTTCTGGTGGTAGGTGACGAATCTAAATTTACTTTCCAAGAGCATCCTGTACATGCACAAAGGGAATCAGGTTTGAAGATTTCGGTAGCAACTCAACGAAAGAAATTAGACCTCTCTATTTAAAACCCCTCATATTTGGATATCAGACTAATGTGTGTATGCGCTGTGTCTATTGGTATTTGGGCACAATTTCATTTAGATTTAAAAAAGGTAAATGTGAAAACTGAACTATAAGTTGCCATAACTTTTCTCCGCTAATGTACATATAAGTAGATTTATTATTTTTATTCCCAGCTAGAGCCTATAATTGTGCTACTGTTTTAGTTAAACCAGTTTAAATGCGTGTTTAACCAAGCAGTATTCCTAATATTGTTTTTCTTCTCTTTCCTTCTAGATTTTTTTTATTTTTTTATGAGTGGGGGACCCCACCAAAAATGTGCGAGATGTAGTCAGTATGAGGCAGCCCCATCGATCGTTCTAAGTTGGCATTCGTTTATTCTTGCAGCACGGCTAACACGAGTAGATTTTTCTTGTTGACCACCCATCTTCAGACAACCCAATAATTCGCCCCTTCATTTAAATTCATTCGAGTGTACATAATATCTTCGAATATTCCAGAAGCAGCACATTCTCTTGGCAAGACACGAAGAATTTCGCTTTTGATTGCACGCACTGCTCAACGTCTTAATAAAAACTAATACTACCAGTAATACCTAACAAACCGGCTGTATGCAGGATTTTTAAAGGAATGTTTATAACTGCTCAAGCTGAATAGGATTCGTTGAATGAAATGCTTAGAATTGCGCAAATATTTTCGAACTCTTTGCTGAAGAAAGCTACGAAGGGCTGTTCACGAAAATTTTCGAAGGAATTCCATTTTTTAAAGTACGGCAATTTTCTTGTATTCCACTTTTAGAACAGTTTTAAAATTTCTATTAGAGACCGATTGCTGGAAACATTCAGTATATCATGCTCATTTAAAAAGAATCAGTTTATCTTCTTTCTTATCTATGTACAGATACAGGATGGACAAAATAACAGAAATATCTGTGATAAGAGTCGCGGGTATCCACTAATATGGTGTTGGGCACCCTCTGCTTTTAAAACAGCTTGCATTCTGCGTGGAATGCATGGAGAGGTGAGTGAGAATGTGCTTCTTACTCACCTCTCCAAATAGGCTCAGAGTGGCATATTTGGAGAGGAGCGTGAGAAGTCTGGTGATTGTGCAGGTCATGGAACATGCTTAGCCTCAGTTTCATGCTCTTGAAACCAAGATTGGACACAGCTGTCTGCGTGTATTGTAGTCTGCGTGGGTAGCACAGTGGTATCGTCCCCATCCTCCCCACACCAGGTGGAAGAGGCCCCGGTTCGAATCCCATCGATGACGTGAGGAACTTTTTATGGGCTTTTTTCACTCCATGGCTGATTAGTCGGTCTCAGGCGTAGGTAGCAAGGTTTTTTTCTCCAGAAACTAGAGTTTTTTAGTCCAGCAAATCACCAGAGAACACACGCAATTTACAGACATAATACAATATGAGAATATGTAGGAAATTACCAGGTGACCCTAATATAATAATTCGATTTTTTTATTTTGTGTGTATTGCAACATTATCACCTTGAAACGTGACATTGTTTGTGGGAAACAACGTCTGCACCCGAGATGAACCTGGTCACTCAAAATATCAAGGTAATTAGTGACAGGAATTCGCCCGTTCAGGGTGATGGTAGGACCTAAGGAATACTAAGATATTTCTGCCCAAAACTCTCTCTGATGTTGGAAAAAGAGTGAATGGTGATTCGTCTGAAACAGTGACATGTTTCCAATCACCAAGTGTCCAGTTTTTGTGCTCCTAGGCCTCCGTAGCCGAGTGGTCAGGAGCGGGAGTGCAGTAGCACACGCTCTTTGAGTAGACCGGGATTCAAGCTCCTGACTGCTAAATACGGTCGATCTGCCAACCCGCACTGGACCAGCGTGGCAGATTATGGTCCATTTCCACTGCAGGAAGGAGGCTTCCATCCTGCAGTGGGTTGATAATGGCTGCAGTTTACTTTTTACTTTACACCATTACATCCTCTTTCTAGCATTGCTATCAGTAACGAATGGCCTGGCAATAGTGGTTCTACCATGAATTTCAGCTTTATGAAGTTCTCGTTGAACTCTTTTGCTAGAAACTGTATTGCTAAGAGTTACATTATGCTCTGCAGTTATTTTTGAGGCAGTAATTTTAAGTTTCCGTGCTGCAATACTCTTCTAGTCAGCTTTGATTTTCTGCCACAATCGTATTATCAGACTTTTTACATACTTGGTGAAGCAGATCGCTTTCGATACATTTGCTCTGGATATATTAAACAAATTAGCAGTTTCATTCACCGGTGCCCCTGCTAAACGCGCACCAAAATTTTGACCTCTTTGGTATTCAAAAAGTCGGCCATTTCCTTCATGTACCTTTTTATATCACCACTAAATAAACATCAGCTTTTATCGTCTTTCATATCAAGTGTTTCCATTATTTTGGCAACCCTTATAGATATATCTGTACGTACATAAAAAATGTTCTGTTGTTTATTCAAAATCCCAACAACAATCTTCCAAATAAATATTACAGGCGCGTAATAGCTATTAGAATTTGATTGCGCTTCTTTGATGGATATTGCAGGCCATTCTGTTAAAGAGATTTGAAATTTTCTATCCACCAATGCAATCTCGGAGGAGATTGCATTGCTGGATAGAATGTTTGATTTATTTCAAGGTTAACGAAATACTCCGAACAACAGATGCTATAATTGTACAAAAAACAAACAAACACACAATGGACAACTCCGTCATTCCAAGATGGAAATAATGAATGAACGTTGGGTGTTAAATTCATTTTCTTCTTTCTCTGAAATAAATGATAGTCCGAAGATGGAAATGTGTTTTTGTTTATTACGATACGCCACGATTTATCTTTACGTATCTGTGATGGCAAGTTACTTAATTACACTCTTCAAGGACTTCATAAATTGAATTCAGTACGCCTCAGTGGGATGAAGGAAACTCGAAAAATGAGACTTAATTAAGAAAAAGCTTATTAAGTTGTTGTAGATGCTCTGAAGAAAATTAGATTGAAAGGTTAGAGTAACAAAGAACTGAGAGAATAATAAAAGGAAGAAATGGAATTCTCTTGACCATTGAATCTAACGTAAAGTTTCCGGAAACTAAAAGCGATTTCCGGTAGTTTTCGAAAGAAGAAGAAGAACTACTGGCATTAATGGAGCAAGACTCAAAATAAACATTACTGGATGCTTATTCCGAAGCGAAATAATTACAGTTTTTTTTTAATCTTAGAAAATCCGGTTTTTTTATACTAAAACACAAATTTGATATCGATTTTCTGGTTTCTCCTCCCATTAGAATCTTTAAGCTGTGTATTTCCAACTAATTGTATTTTGATGGAATTTATCCATCTCTAAGTAGCGCCACGATCCTAATTAAACCCAAATTATTACATAACACGAAGGACCGTGGGCTTATTTACATCATTGTATTAAAAAGTCAACCAGGCGAAAGAGGATACGAAAAGATAGGCAGCCTTCCTTATTAGACCTTATTATAATTTGCAAATCGTTTATTGGAGCTTGCAAAAGAACCACGACTGGAACGAAGGGAGAGGACTAATTATTTTGTTGGTTTCTTAAATCAAAGTTAGAACGATTCTGCATATGAAGCATTTTTTGTTTTTGTTTGTTTTTCATGCACGATTTTTAAATAATCTGAGTTTATTCTGTAATGAGAAAAAGAGATCCTCGCCTTGCCGTATTATAGCCACAAGACACCCAGGGCAACAGTCACCATGCCTAGAATGCAGGCTAACCTTTTAGCAAAAAACTCACCAGCCGTTATCGGCACATCTCAATTTCTGCGGCGATTTGAACTCTGAACCCCTCTGTACAGAATGTAGGCAGCCTTAATAACAAATTCCTACCCTACTCGCAATGTCAATTTGAAGCTGCCAATATCACATATCTTGTTGAAATTTAAACAAACTTCGTGGTCGAGGACGTTCTGATCACGCAAATTTCGTGAAGTCTCCTTCAGGAGGTCCGCAATCTTCATTAGGAATGATCCAGCAAGCAAATATTCAGTCCAATGCAAATAATATCGAAAAAATTTCACTTATTTCTCATGCCAATGGCTCTGTTATGGAATTCTTCAATCTTTGCTGTTTCCTCAATCCAATGCAAGGTTCCACCAACGAAATTCTCAATTTAACCACTTCTATACTATATTGGAACTTCAAGCCGTCTTATCTCCTGCTAAAAGAAGCTCTTTCACGTGGAAGAAACATATATTAATTTCATCGCCAAGATTCCTTAATAAAGACAAAATTCTAAAGCTCATAAAATTCTATCCCTGGATTTTCTGAACAACTTTCTCGTGTATGAATGAACTCAACTGTTAATAAAATGGTTTACACATTTAACCAAGAAAGAAGCATTCAAAAGGGTCGATCTGACATCACGCACTAGGTCATGGTTCACACCTGAACCAAGTTGTATTTCAAAAGTAAACAGGAAAGTCATAAGGAATGGAAGAAAAGACAAACTCCCAGCGCATTACTAAACTTCAAGGAAAACGGGTGCGGTTACACTAATCTTTGCCCAACAGGTACATCCATCAGCACTAATCTGGTTGACACCTTATTCCGATTTAATCAGCATTTCAATAAAAAAACTTCATCGTCATATTGTATACCAACGTATTAAACCAGTCTTTTATAATCTCAACTTATGCAAATAAGTTTTACTACTTGCATTGATTTTGTGAGAAAGGGGGAGAATTGGTCAGCTTTTTAAGTGTCGTAATAAACTTTACTAATCTTTCAAGTTTCTATTGTGATTCTTTAAGATTGATAGACAGGGGAAATAGAAATAGAACTGGTGCAGCCTTCGTTTTGGCTAGAAAGTCGAATAAGAGCTGCTATAAGAAGTGAAGACTTTGATAAAGCAAGTTTAAATTCAGTGAAATCAGAGTAGTGGCATTCTATCTTTTGTAATCCAAATGACATTTTCTTTGAATTTGTAGTGTGCTTCAAAACGAACTCGTAAAAGAAAGTTGGCATGGAAGCATTGTATTGCTTTTTTTAGCCAGCCTTCTACACACAAAATGTCAACTGCTTGCCGAAGACAGCGCTGAGTAAACGAATTGGGCGAGATGCCCAATATATCAAAAATTTATTTATTGAAAAGAATGAAAAGGTTGTCATGAAGTTTATTGATCACTGTCAATTAGAAATTCCTGAATATTGTAGCCATAAATCAAAGTAACAAAACATTTAGGGCTATAAATAGCAAGAGAAGTTGGTAAGAACATGATAAAAAAACATATTTTTTTATTTTCTGTTCGCTCAGAGTTAATTTCTTATCTTTCCAAAAGCAGTTCGATATACCTCATTAACCTCTCAGTATAATTGCTAAGATCATCTAGCTCCACCACGATAAGCGAACCCAGTAGTGGTTTTAAGAAAACAAGAATAATAAGTTGGCTATTCCTGGGCATACTCAGTTAATCAGCAAAGCTAGGATTATTTTCTTTTAAGGTTTAGAGGTTGTACTTATGAATCCTTTATCGTGTTTTGTCTGGACAGTCCTCGTAGATACCAATTTTCAATATCACGCTGTATCCAGTCTCCTTCAGGTGAGACACAACTTTACCTAAAACCTATTCCAATAGGGTTTGCCAGTACAGTATCTACTGTTCATCCAATAAATTCCTGTGGCGCATTTACTTTTTTTTAATATTCACAGAGTGAACAATTTAAAAAAATGGAAGCACAAGAATAAATTATTTATTATCATAGGTTTCCACTGTGACAAGAACTCACAGAAAAATTTTACTGATAGCGGAGAGAAACTGTTACTGTAACTCACCCCGTATTCAGAGTAGGCTATTGAAAAATAAGGTGACCTATATACGACTGTGAAAGATGGGGTGACCTATTTACACTCTTTCAACTATAGTAGTATGTTAGATATAAATATGATGCAATAATACAATAAATAAATACAATAGGATCATGAGTTATTGATTGAACTTTTGCTATCCAAGCAAAATTGAGGATGTTGCTTCTCTGTTCATACACTTAATATAGAAGGAATTCATTGAAATGTCATTATTATAATAATACATATACTACAAGTTATTATTCGTTATCAGCTGCTCGGATTTTAGTCTCCTATTGGATAGTATTTATCCAATAGGTACGTAACCATCTCTTTAAGGATTCTGAACAAGAATCGGATGTTAACCTCGCACGAATGCATTACTTTTAAGTGAAGTAGCTTTGGTTCAGCATTAAAAATAAAGTTGGCTCTCAATTATCTGATACAGATTATCTCTGCTAGCAATTAATTCTTCGGGAATTAATTACTGGCCAAATACACGTAGAAATGGATTTATTACTTTTCTGAATTGTATTATTCTAGAAAATTAAATTGCTAGTTGACAAAATGCTGACAATATAACCTTAGATATCGTTGAATCAAAATTAACACGCCAGAAACGAAAATTGATACTATCCAAGTTTCATGTATTACTAAAGATAAGAGTGGTGCCCCTGTAAATATCTCTTCTCTGCAAGACTGAGAAAGTGTGCGGAGAAATCTTCAAAGCGTAAATAAAGTTCTTTCCCGCATAAGCAATTAATCATTGTAATTCTCTACTTTGCAGTAGATAAAAGTACTTCATATTCACTAAAGGAGATATAAGAGAGAAGATTCATATATTTTTCTTAGGTTTAAAGTCTTGTAGAGTAACTTTATATTGTTCTAGAAATTTCCAGAGCAGTTAGGTAGTTGTATGGATGCTCTCATTAAATAAGACTGTTGTTTATGATGGATATAAATGTTACTCCGACAAGATTTAAGCCTCTGAAATGAGAATTTCTTAATCTTAAAATCCCTCATTGCTCGTCAAGAGAATTAAACTTCTAAACATCAGGGAATATCCATGAAGGACTTAACTAACCCGAACAATGATTTACTGTTTAAGTAAATGCATTTTTTTTATAGATTTGGCGTAAACTTTCGAGAAATTATGACATTCATATGAAACAGCATTAAGAAATATACTTCTGGAAAGAGTAAGTTGGAGGTAAGTTTCGTAATAGACTATGCTGTAGCATAACCCTTAAGTCTTAGTTTATGAGTTAGATAAAAAAAAGTTACAGCCTTCAAGGTTTTTGTCGTGTAATATTTATTTTATAGCATTCTATGACATAGACTGCTGTTGAGTATGTTTATGACGTTGTATATCAGATACAACAGCAGGTTATGAAATACTTCTTCGACAATTCTAAATCAGATTTAATTTTCCCAATGATCGATTATCACAGCAGATTTATGAAGTACAAAAAAGGAAATAATTTCGTTGAGCGCCAAGCAGTCTCCTGCTGGTGTTTTATTGGCAGATTTTCAAAGTTGTGTTTCATTTTTCCTTTAAATCTATAAACTGAAAGCGTAACTTTTTGGCACCGATAGTGGCAACTATTCTGGGTCAACCCGTTGTTGGTAATCTTCTTAATCCTGAGATTCAGAGGATCGTAAGATATCCTGTGTAAAATCACTCAAAAAACCACTTCACGTACGCAGAAAGAATTTATTGTATAAAAGAAGGGAAAAATCACTTTCGCAATATTTATGAAAGCATAAAGTAAGCTTTTTTTCTCTCTTCATATCTCCATAGAGACATTTAAAAAGTGCTTTATGCAGATCCAGATGGTTGCAAAGACAATTTCTGTATTTCATGGTGTGTTTCTAATAGGAAACGAATGTTCATTATGCTAGATTTTTAAATGTGTATTTAAAATTAAAAAATTTTGATAATTAAGGTTTTTAATTTTTTTACTGTAAATGGCTAAAATAATCACAAAAAACCTAGAATAACTTTTAGATGTTATTTAAAATGTATACAATGTGCAATAGATAAAAAGTTTCGAGAGATTGACTTTGTATCATATGAGTCACCAAACATGTTGCGACTTGTCACATGTTTGGTGACTCTTCTAAACATAACAAGATATGATTCATCCGTTTATGTGCAGTCATTCTGAATCAGCACACTTCGAATAGAAAGTATTCTGTGTATTTCGTCGTGCTCTAAAATGAG